>NW_026623053.1:15200184-15366366 GCF_023065955.2 Ursus arctos
GACAGTCACATATGGGGATGCTGTAGCAGGAATTGAAACTTCGGATGAAGGGCTGGAGTGCATGGATTTTCCATGTATCTTGTGCGTTCTTCCTTATACGTGAACCTAACCAGTGAACCTCTCCTTCATACCCAGTCCCCAGTTTGTGACGCCCCCAGCTAATCCTGGTCTCTTACAGGTGGCCTGGAGCGCGTGGTGAGAACACTCCACTAGGGGGCAGCAGAGAGCAGCAGGCCTCTCCAGATTTAGAAGCTGTCCCCTGGGACCAGCTCAGCCTTGCATCTTCAAGGGCACCCAGGCTGGACCCAAAAATCTCAGCCTGTGCGAAACACATGACTTCACACACTGCCCCTTCTTAGCCCCACCTGTACCGACTGGCACCACAGCTCCCAATAGACTGCCTCGGCAAATGGCAGGAGGAAAGAGGAGGCCAGGAAAAGAAATGTCAGACTCACAGGTTTGGGGGGTCAGGGACCTACTTTAACACAACTTGGTTTTCACATCCCGAGAAGCTGCACCCTTTGCCGTTTTGCTTCACATCTATGACCAAAAGGGTATTAAATGCAGATCCACACAGATAAACGGATCATGAGAGGTTTGATGAAAAGGACTCCTTCTGTCTCTCAGACCTGAAAACTCAGAGATGCAGGGAGGATATTGGCCTGAAGGGGAGGTTTCCTTTCCATCCGCTCAAACATTTGCTTTACGGACTACTGGAAGGTTTGCTATAATACGGATTTTCAGGCCACACCCCCTCTCCAAAGTGTCACAACTTTGAAAACCCTGAGTAGAGAGTCATTAACTGTTGACACTGGAGGAGTGGCCGGTGGGGAGTAAGTTGAATGGACCCAAGCATTCCAGGTCATTGTTACATTGGTGAACGATGTAAGGCCCAGAATGAGAGCTCTGACCTACGGCAGCCCAGGGCTGAACCCAACAGGTGATCCCACTTTTACAAGAAAACTCCCTATGACCAGGGAGCAAGCTCTCCCTTCAAACTCCACCACAGGCCTTCAGATTTCAATCTGCCAAGAGCACAGTGTGTCCTCGCAACAGGTGCCTGGAAGCTTTACTTGTCTTGGGGCCTGAAAATGGCTGGGGAATACCCTGCATAGAATCTAGCTAACTGCGGGACTCCTGCTTGTAGAAACATCACACAAACCCCATCGCACAGGCCAAGTGCGGCCCAGCAGGCATCAATGCGGGCCCCTCCGGCAGTGGCCTGCCCAGCCGCGCTCCCAGGGCAAAGGCATCAGCCATCCCCTCACCCCTCAAAATTCACTTAGTTCAGCCTTCTCCTCTGGGAAAAGATGCTGGCTCCACATGTGAACCACTGCCTCTGGCAATTCCCCAACTCTGGAAGCTGAAATTAACCCCACAAGAGCAACTAGCCCAGTTCGAGAGCCCAGTGAAAATTTGGCTGTTTTTCTGATTTATCGAGGGTAATTCAGTCCCTGTATTTAAAAAAATCCGTCAATTAAAATCTCCAACATTCCCAATTTTCTGATATTAATCAAGACTCTCTATCAATCTGTATCTTGACTGGAAGGAACTTAAGTATGAAAGTCAAACTAAAGATGTCTTTTTGCCTTAATCTCTTCACAGATTTAATTTCAGACAATGCCCAGAAGTTCGTGAATCTTTCTAGTCCAATTTCTTTTCTTTTATTATTTTTTAAAGATTTTATTTATTTATATGAGAGAGAGAGAGAGCACAGAGGGAGAGTGAGAAAGAGAAGCAGACTCCCCACGGAGCAGGGAGCCCAATGGGGGGCTCGATCCCAGGACCCTGGGATCATGACCTGAGCCAAAGACAGACTTTTAACCAACTGAGCCACCCAGGTGCCCCTCTACTCCAATTTCTTAGAAAGACTAGACTACTAAAAAGTCCTCCTATGCCCAACTGACCAAAAGTCCAGAAAGATTCTCCCAGCAGTCAGTTTTTCCCAACAACCTTCCCTCATCACTGACGCCAAGGGGAAATTGTCCCAGAATATTCCAAATCAGGTGTTTAAAACAAAGGTGGCCATAGTCCCCCAGGCTTTCAACAACAGACACAGCTAAAGTGTCCCAACATTTAAAGTGTGAGGGCCTCCAGGGACACCATTATGGGGACTCATGACTCCTCCCAGGTCAAGGCTCCACAGACCTTCTGACACATGGAATGCATTGGGGGGGGGGGGTTCTCTGAAAGCCCTTTATGGCCTATGGGCATGTGAGAGCTGTGGTGGAAAAGCTTAAGATCCTTCGGAACAAACCATTTAAGGCCCTCAAAGTCCCCCCACTAAGAATCTTCTCTGGTATGATTCTGGCCAACTACATTTCCCACTCATCCTGCCTCTGTGTCCAGTTAGTTCCCAAATAAGTCATTTCTATTGGCCCAAGGCCCGTGTAGGGAGCATAACCTGATGACCCTCTCTCTCACTAACAACCAAGTCCCCTCAAATATTTTCTTGGCTCCAGCCCCATTCCTGAGGGCTGAGCCCTGGCTGTACTGTCCTCTAGTAACAGGGACCAAGACCTCCTCAGCATCCAGCTGACTCCTTGATGAACATTCCCTTCCCTTCCTCAAATGGACTAGAGTAGGAAGCCCACAAATCTTGCCGATAAAGATCTGGCCCCGCTACACCTCATTTCGGCTCAGATTAATTGGCTCTGCCTAATTGATGGTAGTGACAAATCGGAAAGTATAGAATCACAAAACCTTTAAACCTAAAAGGAATTGGTTGCATTTTTTTCCCACCCTGAGAGTATTTTTGGAATCTACTCTCAACGCTTTAGAAATCCGGCAACGTGGCCGAATGAGGAAGTAGATGCAAGTGTCCTGATCCCCAGCCAGGGTCCCACATCTCCTGTTTATTACAGATCCAGGCTTGGGAAAATCACTTCTCTGGGTCCAGGATTTCTGGCCTTTCCCTTATCCTGCTTTCTGGCAGAGTAGTGGTGATAAAGAAAACATAATTTATCATGTCACTTCCAGTTAAACCAAAGTGGAATCACTTCCAAGCCCTTTGCAAGCCCTTGAGTCATTCATTCATTCATTCATTCATTGGTTCAACAAATATCTACATGCCAGGCCCTCTTCCAGGCTCCGAGCCCATTTATTTGTCCAGATCCCTCCAGCAACCAGAGAGTTAGCAGGCCCCTCCCCCAACTTTACATCTACTGGAGGAGTCTGGACAAATAAATGGGCGATAATAATACAGCAAAATAATCCAGTGGTGAGGGAAGCCCAGAGAGCACACAGGAAGGGGTCCGTACTCAGGCCAGTGGGTCAAGGGTGAAAAGGAATCAACCGGGGAAGAAGTATTCTGGAAAGGGGGAAGAGAGTGTGAAAGAGAACCAGAGAAGAAGACATGCTTCCATGGAAACCAGAATGGAGTCCCAAGAGGCTGGAACAGACACCAGGTGAGAGGCCAAACAAGGGTCAGATTGTGCTGTGAGTAGAAGACAAGACTTTATCCCAAGGGCTTTTCAACACTCATTCATTCATTCTAGGGGCTGCCTGAAGCTCGCTCCATGCCCAGCTCCACAATTAGCCTAGCACATTCTCTTGGCCACAATAATTTTATCAGTGGAGGAGACGTTCGCTAGGCTCGCGGGGAAAAAAAAAAACGTCCTCTTATCCTCCAAAAGACTGTCAAAAAGATGGGAATCTAAAGACTCCGGGGCCCATTACGCGGAGTCTTAGGAGGAACCAACACAGAAGACCGGAGCCACGCGGGACACCGTACAAGCATCGTGTGAGTCCTGACTCAAGTGTCACCGGGCGGAGCTCTGCCTGTGGTCTTCTCAGCGATAAGAGGCAGCAGATTCTTTTGTTTGTTTGCGTAAGCTAGTTTGTTTGAGGTTTGGGGCCACCCACAGTAAGCACGTTCCCGACTAGTGCATCTTTCCACCAAGCGAATGTGAATGAGGACACGAAGCTGACTTCTAATCGTCACCAAAATGTGCACAAACAGCATCTAAAGTGCACGCAGCTGCTTTAGTCCAAAGTTATCAGCACTCCCGACGCTCCTTGGAGAGTTCGACTTGGACATTATCCAGAGGTCCCCCTAGTTATCTAATGTGTGAGAAGCAGGAATTCTCAACAGTGTCCAACGGGCGTAGTCTGTCCTCTATGGGAACTAAAGCGAGCGCGTCACAAACGCGGAGTGAAATGGTTGAGAAACACCGATCCTTTAGGTGTCCTTTAGGACATTTTCATTGTCCCTGTCTCCAGGTTTGCCTCCCTCCATTCCAACATCAAATCAGACACTCAGAAAGTAACAAAACGGATCCAAATTGCTGGTTCTCCATAAAGGAATGGATGGATTAAATCTCCATAGTATGTCCTTGAAGACTTAACATAATGGCCTTGGCTCTTGTAGAGAGAAGAGGAAAAAGAGGGTCAATTGGCAAAGAAAACTGCTAGTGACCAAAGGTGAAAAATGGTGCATGAGGACAGAGAAAATAATCCAAAAGAAAAACGTGGGAGGTTCAGGATTCAGGTCTGAGAAGCCAGGTTCCTCCCATGCATTACCCATAGGAAAAAAGCAAACTCCAGCAAGCTTGTTACAATGCCTCTGAGCCAACGTCTCTTTCCTGTTGCTCTTCTTGTCTGCGCTGAGCAGAGGAAGAGGGGCCAACCGCCTGGAATTGAGGGCACTGGGCCTTTAAGCCTCGCGTGACCTTAGTGGTCACGTCTGCTATTGCTCCAAGCGGAACCCACTGAACAACCCACTGCTCACACGGGGGCTTCGTCCAGGGTCACACCGTCTCACTGGCTGCTCCTTCCATCTGACAATCTGAAGCGCTCAAAGACAAAGGGCAGGGGCGCCTGGGTGGCTCAGTGATTAAGCGTCTGCCTTCGGCTCAGGTCATGATCCCCAGGTCCTGGGATCGAGTCCTTTATCGGGCTCCTTGCTCAGTGGGGAGCCTCCTTCTCCCTCTGCCTGCAGCCCCCCCGCTTATGCTCGCTCACTCTCTTTCTCTCTCTCTCACAAATAAAATCTTAAGGAAAAAAAAAAAAGACCAAGAGCGTACGTGTTTCTGGACCACAGCCCGGCACCAGGAAGAGACTCTACCAGGCTGGAGCCTGACCCTCAAGGCAGAAGAATTACCAGCGAATGAGGATCCTGAGATCTTGTGGGGAAAACAGTGAGGGCGCAAGGTCACAAAGGAAATTATAAAAACTATTTTTCATGTTCTCTACAAAAATTGAACACTAAAGATGACACTGGATAATGGGAATTACCAGCCACATTTCACGGTCTTAAATGCAGAGCAGTGTGTAGTGTGCAATTATTTTTCCATTTACCACCTAACGTTTCTACAATGTTTTCAAACTTCCACTTCATCAAAGTTTGAACAAGATGGGACTTCTAGATCTGGGTAGCATGGTAATTATAATCATCTGGAATGTTGGACAAAATATAACCTAAAAAAAAAAAACAAACTTGTCAGATACACAATCGAGCTCACAAAAACAAGTGTGAAAGCTGAAGCCTGGAGAGATCGTGTGACTGATTCCGTGTTGCACACGGCTATGAAGTGGACTGCCAGGATCTGGAACCTGACCGTGGACTACACAGGCCACGTGTCTACTCTTGATGCCACTCTGTCAAACCCGAGCTAAGTAGAGCACGCAAACCAGATTTCAACCCCTGCAGGACTACAGTAGCTCTCCTCTAGCCTGGCGATCGATGTCACTCCTTGGTTATGTCCGTAGGAGGGTGTGTGGGTTCAGTCCATTACTGAGGGGGATCCTGATAATAGATGTGTACAGAAAAGCACGGTGTCCAGAAGATGGTGCAAAACATTGTCACCTTCATCCTTCCAATGCCACGGATACCAGGGTCTCTTCCCTCTCCAATCACTGTTCTCTTCCTCCACTTCCCCCTGGTCCCTTCCCACTCAAGTGTGTCCATCCCAAAGGGTCCAACTCCCTCCTGGAAGGACAGTGGCAGTCACTGGGGATCACCGGAGTTGCCTTTTAATCCCAGAATGGAGTGTCTTCAGAAAATAAACTTTTCTGTTGTTTATACTACTCTCTCATAGCATAACTCCAATGCATTATGTTCCCCAATATTCTGGGTTTTCTTCTGCTGTACCAGTCTCCTCCTGGGGAGGGATAAGGTAAAAGAGGGATTAAGGAGGAGGAGCTGAGGGGCGCCTGGGTGGCTCAGTCGTTAAGCGTCTGCCTGCGGCTCAGGGCGTGATCCCAGCGTTCTGGGATCGAGCCCCATGTCAGGGTCCTCTGCTGGAAGCCTGCTTCTTCTTCTCCCACTGCCCCTGCTTGTGTTCCCTCTCTCACTGGCTGTCTCTATCTCTGTCAAATAAATAAATAAAATCTTTAAAAAAAAAAAAAAAAGGAGGAGGAGCTGAGAAAATCCTATACTCCTCTTATAACAACTGCTTGGCCTTAATCTTCAAGCAAAGAGAACAATTAGCTTCTGGGAAACACCAGCTTCTCCCTCTGCCAAGGGGAAGAGATTCCCAGGCATGAGCCACCTGTTGGGCACACATCTGAGAGTTACTGACAGGAACCATAAATCAAGGGACCTGGGAGGCATGTAAGGGTAAGGGTAACAGAGAGCCTCTTCCTTTCTCACCAAAGCAGGTTGATTTCAGCTGCTCCTAATCCAGGAGGATGCTCTGGTTTTAAAGCAAATAAAGGTCACACCTGCTGTCTACTGGTAACCACATTAGCCAAGTTCTGCGTGGGAGTGGAGACAGGTTCTTACACACCATTCCCTGCACCCACTCCCTTAGCAGAGCCCTTTGTCATCCTGCTCTTTTCCTCTTCTGCCTGGATGATGACAATCTGCTTGTCATCCTGATATGCCGCTGCTGGGCCACCCAGCAGAGAGCCCCAATCATTTTTGTCTGAAATTTGAGATAACCATTGTTCTAGTCAGGTTCGCTATAGAAACAGAAACAATAGGGGCGCCTGGATGGCTCAGTCGGTTAAGCATCTGCCTTCAGCTCAGATCATGATCTCAGGGTCCTGGGATCGAGCCCCCCATCCTGGGATCGAGCCCCATGTCGGGTTCCCCGCTCAACAGGGAGCCTACTTCTCCCTCACCTTTTGCCTCTCCTCTCCACTTGTTCTCTCTCTCAAATAACTAAATAAAATCTTTTAAAAAGAAAAAGAACCGAGAGAGAGAGAGGGGGGAGTGTGTGTGTGTGTGTGTGTGTGTGTGTAGAGGGGGGAAGATTTAAGGAACTGGCTCATACCTTTGTGGGGCCAAACAAATCCCAATCGAGGGGGTAGGCTGGCAATTCCAGCAGTAAGTTAATGTCTTGAGTCTGAACACAGTCTGGAAGCAGAATTTCTTCCTCCTCAAAGCATCTGAGTCTTTTCTCTTAAGATTCTCAGTTGATTGGGTGAGGCCTACCATGTCACATAAGGTAATCTCCCTTATTCAAAGTGTATTGATTTAAAAGTTAGTCGTATCTTAAAAAAAAAAAAAAAATGCCTTTACAGCAGCATCTAGACTGATAGATGACCAAACAGCTGGGCACCAGAGCCTAATTGAGTTGACCCACAAAATTAGCCATCACCACCTGGGTGAGGACCCAGGGGGAGGGTGATGACCCTAGAGCCTCTAAAGGAGAGAAGGAAGAGTACCCCCAGATGCGCACCCCACCCCAGGGACACCTTGAAAACCCTCTGAAGTGATCTGGAGAAAGGAGAGGGGAGGGGCAAAGAGCAGGAGCTTACCAGCCATAATTGTCTAGAAGGGCCAAGCGCCACAATCAGCATTCCGAGCACGACACTCACCTTCTGCAATCACTGGATAAATTCCTCATCCTCCTCACTAGATTTAAACCATTCAATTTAAGATCAGAGTTGCTCACAAGAGACCAAAAAAATCTCCAAGGAAATCGGAGGCTTCCTACATACTGCACTCATATAATATTATTGTCAACAGTGCCAGCATTGCAATGTTGCAACTGTTTCATGCAAAGGAAAGCAAATATGCAAAACATACTGATGTTATGAGGATCTAAGATTTTCAACATAAAAGAGATGTGCACAGAAAATAAAAATCCTTTTTTTGAGGGGGGAACCCCTCTAATGTTAAACTGGATTGGAATTGAAAGGATCAGTCCAAACACATGACTGTTTTCTGTAGCGTCTTCCCTAGCTTTGTCCAGTAAAAGGAACGGAAGGCAGACATCCCAGTCTCGAGCACAACGAGCACCCAGACATGGCTTTTAAATACTATTCTCTATTCAAAAGAGCCAGGGCTCCTCAGAGAAATGGCTGATTCCAGGGCCCATCAGAAAGCATACACGACGAGCCCAGACACCTTTGCAAAGAAAGTGAAAGAAGTCCATAAAAATCAATGCAGTTATAGCAAAAGAAATCTGTTTGGCAGTATCAAAGTTGAACATAGCCTCGAGCAAGCAATTCTGCTCTTTGTATGTGTCCCCCATCCCCCAAAACCATGCGTTCCCCCAGAGACAAGTACCAGAATGTTCACAGCAGCACTACCGCAAGAGAACCCAGAATCATCCCAAACACCTATCTGTACTCAGATGCACACATAAATTGCAGGAGCCATGAAAAACCAAGAGCTGCGGCAACACACGTCACAGGTGAATCTCATGATTACAGTGCTGCCCAGAGAAGCCAGACGTAAGAGCACAAGCGGTACGAGGCCACACACACGACGTTCCCAGACGCAAACTGGTCAACAAGCTTAGAAGTAAGACTGGTGGGGGCGCCTGGGTGGCTCAGTGGGTTAAGCGTCTGCCTTCAGCTCAGGTCATGATCCCGGGGTCCTGGGACTGACCCCACGTTGGGCTCCCTGCTCAGTGGGGAATCTGCTTCTCCCTCTGCCCTTCCCCACTGCCTGCTCCTGCTCTCTCTCTCAAATAAATGAATGAGATCTTTAAAAAAAGAAGAAGAAATAAGATGGTGGTTACACTTGTGAGGGAGAGTAGTGATAGGAAGAGGGTGTGATGGGGCTTCTGGGCTACTGGCAATGCTCTGTTTCTTGTTCTAGGAACTGGTTACACAGGTGTTTGTGGGGAAAAAAATTTAACTCCTGACTTGATTTTTTGTGTATTGCTCTTTATGTTAAAATTCAATATAAAAATTATACTTCTATTTTTATTTATCGTTTTTTTAGAGAGGGAGGGGGAGAGAGAGAGAGAGAGAGAGAGAATCTCAATCAGGCTCCATGCTCAGTGCAGAGCCTGATGACATGGGGCTCGATCTCATGATCCTGAGATCATGATCTGAGCCTAAATCAGGAGTCAGCTGCTTAACTGACTGAGCCACCCAGGCACCCCTTAAAAATTCTACTTTTAAAAAAGCCAGCTTGAAGAGGTTCCCACCGGCCAAATTTAGTACAATCTGAACATCAAAAAGGATAATGATTGTAGCTGGTTATTAAAGGAAAAAACATAAGTCCAGGGAGCAAAGAGGAGATAAGCAGGACAACTCTTCTTTATAAAAGAAAGCCACTAATAAACACAGAAGGAATAACAAGATTAGATCACCATTTTAACCCCCAATATAATAACTGAGGTAACAATCACCAACAGAGGCTAAAGCCACTGGAAGAAAACTCATTAGCAAACAGGGTATTCATACCGTGCGGAAGTATCATCCCAGACACCACTTACCTTTACAAGGGCGAGCTATTGCACCTTCGAGACAGAGAAGTCTGGTGACTCCCACCTTAATCCCGTGGTTGAACATAGCATCCCAAATAATGGAAAGGTGTGACATCACACGTCTCCTGGTAGGATGCAAATTAAACAAACAATATAACCTAAGGCAATGGGCTTTCCTGACCGCATTAAAATCACCTGAGATTTTAAAACTCCCAATTCCTAGGCGATGCTGCCAGACCGGAACCTCCGGGGTGCGACCCAAGCCTTGTACTTTTTAAAGCTTCCCAGGTGGGCACCTGGGTGGTTCTGTCGGTGTGTCTGCCTTCAGCCCAGGTCATGATCCCGGGGTCCTGGGATCTAGTCCTACATCGGGCTGCCTGCTCAGCAGGGAGCCTGTTTCCTCCCTCTCGCCTTGCCCCTCCCCCCTGCTCATGCTCCTTCTCTCTCTCTCTCTCTCAAATAAATAAAATCTTTAAAAATAAAAAATAAATAAATAAAGCTTCCCAGGGGACTACAGTATACAGCCAAGGTATTCTGGACAAAAATGTAATATCCTGAGTGTAACTTCTAGTTGACAAGGGTACACAAGACCTAGAGCTGTAGTTCCTAACGCTGGCCGCTTACTACCATCACCAGGAGAATTTTGAAACTAGGGCCACCTGGCCTTCATCTCCAGCGATTCTGATTTAATTGGTTTGTACTGGAACTCAGGCATCAGTATTCTCTTTTCTAGGTTGTAAGTTTTATCTCAGTAACCTTCACTGGCCCATCAGTCAGGACAAGTGGTTCTGCTGTGCAGTGAGGATTGAGGGACAGCGAACTTCGTCAGGAAAAAGACAAATCTGGATGTAGGACATTTGGGAGACCTTGGACTCTTCAGAAGGTCAATGTCACGGGGGGAAAGAAAGACGAAGGAAAGTGATTAAAAGGAAAGAGGTTAAAATAAGTCACCAAAAAACGTAGTGTGGACATTTGATAAAAAAAAAAAAAAAACAATTATAAAGACATTTGGGGGAACAATTGGGGAAATTTAAACATTAAGTCAATTTTAGATGGCTGATTTTCTTAGTAGGGATAATGACATTGTGGTTCTATAGATAAGTATCTGCATTTTTTTTTAAGATTTTATTTATTTATTTGAGATAGAAAGAGAGCATGAGCTGGGGAGGGGGGAGAGGGAGAAGCAGACTCCCCACTGAGCAGGGAGCCCAACGTGGGGATCGATCCCAGGACCCTGAGATCATGACCTAAGCCGAAGGCAGACACTTAACCATCTGAGCCCCCCAGGCGCCCCAGTATCTGCATTCTTAAGTGAGGTATGCTGAACAACTGAGAAGGGATGTGTTACAATGTGTATGTACCTTCCAGTTCATTGCACTAATCTCTCAGCTTCCCTGTATGTTTGAACTGGTTCATAAGAAAAAGGTGAAGAAATGAGGAAAATTTTAAACAAGGATAAAAACCTACTCATAAAGCCATATAATTTCCATCGGTATTACTTCTCTCTAGAATTTTCCAGGAAAACCCACTCACAACTCAGTCTTATACAACAGCCTCACACCACACCCAACAATTAAAGCTGCATTTCTCAACCTTTGCCCCCTGGTTCTCAATAGAAGACACCTGGAAAAGATTTCTTATTCAAATAAGTTTGAAAAATGCCTGGTTATGCAAGGTTTTATTGCTACCAGGCCCTCAGAAATCTTACTGTGTTTAATATGCATTGTCCTGTGCAGTTGGGGGAGGACACCTGCAGAGTAAAGGGACGTTTCTTAACCTGATTTTGTTTCCAACCCTTTTTGAGCACAGACCCCTTTTACCCCAGAAAATCTTATAGGTTAAGTGTTCTGGAGGCATTTGGGAAAGTGCTAGCATGAAACATCCTCTCCCTCATTTTACAACTTCTCTGTCTTTTATTAACCAAAGATTTCTTTCCACCTGGGTCCTGAAGTCTCCAATGACGCATTTGCAGTCACATGAAGATCTGTCTCCCAATCAGTGCGATTTTCTGTTCACCAAAATACGAAATGTAATTTTTTGTTCAGGAACCTATTATCTAAACGTGTTTGTACTGTTTTATGTGTATCTATGTAAGCTTTGTCTCAAGTGCACTAAAAATACCTGTTTAAATGGCTAACAGACACATGAAAAAGTGTTCAAAATCATTAGCCATCAGGGAAATTCAAATCAAAACCACACTGAGATACAACCTTACACCAGTTAGAATGGCAAAAATAGACAAGGCAAGAAACAACAATTGTTGGAGAGGATGTGGAGAAAGGGGATCCCTCCTACATTGTTGGTGGGAATGCAAGTTGGTACAGCCACTCTGGAAAACAGTGTGGGGTCCCTTAAAAAGTTAAAAATTGAGCTACCCTATGATCCAGCCATTGCACTACTGGGTGTTTACCCCAAAGATACAGACGTAGTGAAGAGAAGGGCCATATGCACCCCAATGTTCATAGCAGCAATGTCCACAATAGCTAAATCGTGGAAGGAGCCGAGATGCCCTTCAACAGACGACTGGATTAAGAAGTTGTGGTCCATATACACAATGGAATATTACTCAGCTATCAGAAAGAACGAATTCTCAACATTTGCTGCAACATGGACGGCACTGGAGGAGATAATGCTAAGTGAAATAAGTCAAGCAGAGAAAGACAATTATCATATGATATCTCTCATCTATGGAACATAAGAACCAGGAAGATCGGTAGGGGAAGAAAGGGATAAAGAAAGGGGGGGGGGGGTAATCAGAAGGGGGAGTGAAGCATGGGAGACTATGGACTATGAGAAACAAACTGAGGGCCTCAGAGGGGAGGGGGGTGGGGGAATGGGATAGACCGGTGATGGGTAGTAAGGAGGGCACGTATTGCATGGTGCACTGGGTGTTATACGCAACTAATGAATCATCGAGCTTTACATCAGAAACCGGGGATGTACTGTATGGTGACTAACATAATATAATAAAAAATCATTAATTAAAAAAAAAATACCTGTTTAAATTGAGAATTCCTGAAAGACCACCCCATGCGTCTCCTTCCATGCGGCATCAAGGACGGCACCACACACCACAGACAGTACATGCCGACACGCAAACAGCAAGAAAGAAGGACCCCCCTCCCCCGCCCAGCTCAGCCCCTGCAGCACCGCTGTTCACAGGCGGCTCGCTGGTCCTTCCCCCACAGCCCTATGAGGTGTGTGTTACAATAACAGATGAGGTTTCTGAGGGTCAGAGAGCCTATGGCCTCGTCCACACCTCCTGCTTTCCTGCACACCACGTCAGGACTTTCAGGACTCCCAGGAAAAGCAGACTCTCTCTGCCCTGCCTGGCCAGTGACACGTACAGATTCAGAAGCTAAATCATCATCGAAGTCACCCTTTGACGGGTTGGCCAGGTTGGCCAGCCCTATGGCACATCCAACCTCAAAAGACGGTTTGTAAATGAAGGGCTAAGGACAAGTGTGAACCCAAAGTTGCTCAACGAGCCACTGCCCAGAACAACCTGGCTCCAAACCTTGAGGGCAGCCAGCAACTCTCATTAAACATGGCGGAAGATTCTGGCAATTTCCCACTCGCTCCCCTCCTGCAAAACAGAGCAGCACTGTAGCCAGAGGCATATGGGAGTTCACTCTACTGGGGCCAGATTGAGACCAAAAACTGAGCTCGGACTAAGGAGATGAGAACTCATTCTCTGCAGATCTCAGATCTGGTCGAGGGGACAAGGGTCTCATATTATTTCTCCAGTTGATCAGGGGGAAGGGAGACCTCATACCATTCTGTGCAACTCTTAAGACTGCACCAGAGTCCCAGGCTCTCAGGCTGAAGTTAGTCAAGGCCAAACCAGTGGAGTCCCATGGTTGCCACCTGCCCAGAGTCCGCAGTGGGTCCAGGAATTTAAATTCCTTCCCAGGATCTGAATCAGCGTGGTGTAATGAAGTGGTGAAATGTAAAGAAGTTCAACTTCAGGCCATGCAAAACTAGTTCCTCGGCTTACATCAGGGCTTGGCTCATCTCTTACCAAAACGGTAGACGTTGCAATCTGTCATAAGGAACACTTTTAAGCAACATAAACTTCTCTTGTTCAGTAAGCATTTCCCAACCACCTGCTCTGAACTGTGACCGTAATATAGCCTGGTGTTTCAGGGACAGTTTTGTCCCAATATCACAGCAGTCTTCCTTCTCCCAGAAACCTCAGAAACGATAACCACATTCTTCTTACAAATTAAGTTGCAAAAAGGTCTGGACTCTGAGACATTGGTCTGAAGGGTTTTACAGTGAAGTCTCCTTTTTTCTATCTAATAGGAAGGAATACTTAGATATGACTTACTTTAGTTTATCAGACTTCCAACTTCGGTGTTCTCTCCTTAAACTGTCAACATTTTTAAAGCCCAAATACATGGTCATGATCCCCCAAATTAGAAAGGATGAACCAACCATGCCGTGCCCACAGTCCAGCACAGTGAATGCCACCCAGAATGCCCTTGTCTCTCCAGGTGAGCCGCCTCCCTATCCTCTCAGTGACAGTTTCCACGCACAACGTTTCTTACTTCCTTTGGGCTTGACGAGTGGGCGTCCTCTAATCTGTGCCAGAGACACTTCAAAGTAACAAGGCTGAAAATATTATCATGATGTAATACAAGCCCGATGTAAAATAGAAAACTAATCTACAACCATGCCCTGGTCGTTTTCTTGGGGAATGGAAATGCCCAGGCCATGCTGGTCGGGCTCTCGTGGTAACACCTTAGCAAAGGAAAGCAAGCTGTAGAAGGCGACAAATGGCAAAAGGAATCTTCTGGGGCTCCGCCTAGCTGAAAAGGGCACAGAGCAGTTAAGGCACTGCCCACCGGCGAACAGCTCATAGTCTACAGGGACGGACAGACACCTGCTTCTAATCGGGCACATTGTTAACAAGGGCCATGATAAGGGTATTTCCAAAGAGGCGTGGGTGTACAGGAGAGAAAAGCATTCATTCTATCTGAGGATTTTGGAGAAAGCTACCAGAAGCACTTCCTGGACTTTGGACAGGTGGAAATGTCAAGAAAGTGAAGGGAAGGGCGTCCTGATCACAGAGACATATCATCAAACGTGCCAGCATGTGAAAGTGCCCAGTGTGCTTAGGCAACGGCGCCTGGTTTGGGAAGGGGAGAAGCAAGGTGGGACCAAGACGATCTGACTTTTTTGCTGGGCAAATTTGCTTAGTATGTCTGTCTCTTTCCATCCCAATTTCTTTTTACCCTTAGGTCCCTCCATCACTATCTGGCTTGCTGCTGTCTCTCTCTGTATCTGTCTCTTTCTCTCCTTCTCCTTCCCTTCTCCTCACTCCTTCTCCCAGTTAAATTTCAGAGCCACACAATGCTTCCAGACCTGGAGCACACCAATAATCTAGAATCAATTCAGTATCATAAAACATTCCTACAGGAAGCCTGAAGACCCCAGGAATTCAAGTTCATTGCTAAAGGGCAAATGAGGGTAGCAGGAAAAAAACGTGGGTTCACGAGTCAGACTGATACAATCTCTTACAAGTTACATGAACCTCAGTCTCCTCACCTGTCAAACAGGTAATGTAACCACCACATACAGCTATTGGGAGGATTAAATGCAATAATATATATAAAGCTCTTAACACAGAGTCTGGTATATGCTAAGCAACTAGCAACAAAACCAGTTATATTGTTACTATTATTATTCAGAGTGTCTTACTTGCCTTTAGACTCAGAATCTAGCAAAATACTTGGCACATAGTTGGAGCTCAGCACATGCTCGGAAAAACAAGATAGAAAGAGAAAGGCATACTGAGACACACATAGAAAGACACCAGACAGAGAGAGAGAAACCAAGGGAAAGACAGACACGAGGAAGGAAGGAAGGAAGGAAGGAAGGAAGGAAGGAAGGAAGGGAGGAAGGGAGGAAGGGAGGGAGGGAGGGAGGGAGGGAGGGAGGAAGGGAGGAAGGGAGGGAGGGAGGGAGGAAGGGAGGAAGGGAGGGAGGGAGGGAGGGAGGGAGGGAGGGAGGGAGGAAGGGAGGGAGGAAAAGGCAGACAGATGCACAGACTGACAGACACACCAATCAACCCAATGACCAAGTCTCTTGCTCTGTCTAGATTTTCCTTTCCTACTGTGGGTCCAGATATTTCCCTGCATGATTCTCATAAATCAACATAGACGATAAACAAGGAGGTCATATCCCACTACCAGGCTTCCCACGCTACAGAGGACAGATGAGCAATAGGGGGGTTTGGTGCCCACACCCAACATGGTATCACGGAGCCGTGCATGGCTGGCAACTCGCTGGTCCTGGTGCCCTTGGAGGCATCCCTCAAGGAGAACAGTGTAGCACCTTGTTCCGTCCAGTCCTGGCTGTGCATACCCCATGACCTCAAACTCATTTGCAGAGGGCTCCTTAACCAACGAGAAGGACACCCATCTCCATCCCTGGCAACACCACAGGCACTTTCCTCCACAAATAGAAAGGGCAAACTTTTATTTCCACATCAAAGGGAAAAACAACCCAGTCCCCCAAAGGAGACACTTAACCCGGTCAGGAAGACACCTCGGGCCTCTCCTTGCTGTTGTTGGCCTTCGGTCGAGCACTGGCTGTAAACTGTGAGCTCGTGAACACCTGCCACCAATGCACTTCAACACAACAGGGTGAGTGTGGGTAAGGTCACATTTGGAACAAGAAGGTCTTTAGGGAACGGATGTTGAGTGAATCATTTTGGAGACGATATCTCTCTTTCAAGTGATGCCAAAGAAAGACTGACTCGTGGGGAAAGAGTTGAAGACCACCACAGTTCTGTGCTTGACACTTGTAACCCGCCGGCCATCCCACTCCCACCCCACAGCGTTCTCAGATTACATGGGAAGAAGGGGCAGTTTCCCACAGGAGGTGAAGCTGATTCCCACTGCATGGCTGTGACCTTTCGTCCCTCCGGTCCGCAGGCGGGGACAGTGCCCTTCTGGCTCCCACCTGACCCGCTCACAGCCACTTCCCGCTCCTCCTTCTGCTTCAGTGCAGCATCCACGCAGGCAGCAGAGGAAGCCGACGGATTTGGGCCCCAGACGGTGCTGCCAGCACACCACTCGGCACGAAGCCCGCTGGAGCTCCAGACAGCGGGGAAGCCTGGGAACGCTCTGCCCTCCAACTAACCTCGCCGTAGCTCGTCAGCACACAAGAGCGGTGGAACCTTCGGGCGAAGCTGTGATAGAAATCCTGAACTACTGTGGACCCTGACAAGGTCAGTCTTTAATGGGGGGCGGGGGTCTTCCTATCTTTTCATTTCATTTCCGAACCATTCCTCAAAAGTCAGAGGCTTCCCAGGGGCCAGGAGTTCCTCAGCCTGCCGCCCCAGTACAGGGCCCCCGCAGAAGGCGTCCCTGAGGCCAACAAACAGATCATTCACTTTCACTTCTAAAGGAGTACACAGCTGGTTTGGAGATGGGTAGGGGTGTTCGTCGCACAACACTGTGAGTCTACGTAATGCCACTGAGCCGTACGCTTAAAAGCAGTTAAAATGGGAAGTATTATGTGATGTCTTTTCTACCACAATTTTTGAAAAGTAAAAAAAGAATAAATTGAATGGAACATTTTTTTTTTAAGTACAGCTAAGTCCCAGGCAGCTTAGTGATCCCTGATTTAGTATTATTAAATTATTTTTAAACAGAGTCCCAGTATTACAGAAAAGGTTACCAGCTTCGAGGGTTTCTGAAAATCAAAGGCAAGAAAATATATGCCCTTAGGCCAAACAGGCCCTTATGGCAAAAATCAATACACTCTCTCTGGTGGACAAGTGTTGTCCATGAGTAAGACTTTCTGAAGAATGTCACTAAGCTTTTCTCTCAGAAACCAGTTCTTCCACAGTTGGGGCTTAGAGAACATTCAGATCACAGGAGCGGCTTATAAGGGTGTCCAACTCTCCCTTCAACAATAATGCGTTCAACACAGCTGGTCTTCTCAGAACCGTCAACAGACACCGTCCCCCGATGACATAAGTGGATAATATGATTTGCTTTCACAGATTGTAAAATGAAGGCATGGGAAATCTGAAAGACTGAGCTGAGATCATTCCATAAGAAGGGAAATTCAGATTCCAGACTCTGAGCCCCAGCCCTTTCCCTGCCTTTTGGCTCAAAATCATTGAAGGAACACCCTCTGTGATCTCTCTCACTTTCTCTCACTCTCAAATAAATAAATAAAATCTTTTTTAAAAAAAGAAAGAAAGATCACTCACTGTAAATTAATTAACTCCAGTGAATATCCACCCACAGAAGCACCTACTCTCTGAATCCTGCCTCCTGGCTCACGCTTCTGGAAGACTCGGGCTTCTCTTACTTACCACCAAAAGAGCTCCGACTGATATAAACGTACTCTCACCCCTGGTTCACCTCCCCTCTCTCTGGCTCTCCTTCTCAGTCTTTTCAGCAGGCAACCCTTTCTCTGTCCATCTCTTCAACATCGGTTTACCTAGCAGAACTGTGGGGGAGAGTGGTTGTTGAGACAGAAAAGTAGTCATGTCAGTGAACCAGTCTGACCAAAGTCTTTGGATAGCACTGAGCCAGCCGAGGCCTCACTCCGAGCACGCTGTATGCAACACAGGTTTCTATGGGAAATTAAATCAAGAGAAAACAGTCAGAATAAACAGCTACAAAGCCGACTTAGGCCATCGCTCAAAGATGAAAGACTCAGAACATGTATCACTCTGCAGAAAAGGCCACCTATAAATCTAACATTTTATATATATGTATTTGTCAGGTGCTCTGGATGGTCTCAGATATAGTAGTCAAAAATCTGACTATAAAAGGGGCCTGACCCTGACATTAGAATCTCTCTGATGTGCCACAGTGGGCGGTACAAACATCACGTATGGTGAACTGCCGGAAACGGCTGACCTAAATCTAATGACGGTCCAGAATGTGGACTGCCCTGTAGAACAACAGACCTGGACTCCCAAAGCCTCGTTGCTCGGAGACCAGAGGGAGGTAGGGGCACTTCGCAGACGGGGACTAAGGAAAGCTACCAGTCAAATGCATGCAGGAAACTGGCTGGGAGCCTGGATTTTAAGAAACATCATAAAAGTACAGTTTGGGGAATTTGAGCAGGGACAAGATTTTGAATGTTATTGAAGTAACGTGGATTTTCTTGGATAGAGAACTGACGTCTTGGTTGTCCAAGAGAATCTCCTGTCATGCTGTCTGCAGCCCGATGGCCTGTCATTTTCCCTCTTGTCTTCTCATTCCTCTTCCTCGGTTCTACTCATACCCCCTCGCCTACTCCACTCCCACTTACTTACCACCCGCACCCACAGCATATCTCCCAAATCAATATCTCTGGCTTGGAACTTTCTTCTTAGCTCCAGACCTGTGGAGCCCCCTCTCTAATTGACATTCCCACCCGAATGTTCCAGTAGCTCCTTACACTCACTATCCTCAAAACCAAACACATCTTTCCTCTTCCCAACCCCCTCCCCACAAAACCGGCTCCTCTTTTTGTCTTCTCTGTCTTTGTTTGTTTTCAGTAATCTCTACACCCAGTGTGGGGCTCGAACTCACAACCCCGAGATCAAGAGTCATATGCTCCACCGACTGAGCCAGCCAGGCGCCCCTCTGTCTTCTCTATCTTTTTTTTTTTTTTAAGATTTTATTTATTTATTCGACAGAGATAGAGACAGCCACGAGAGAGGGAACACAAGCAGGGGGAGTGGGAGAGGAAGAAGCAGGCTCCTAGCGGAGGAGCCTGATGTGGGGCTCGATCCCATAACCCGGGATCACGCCCTGAGCCGAAGGCAGACGCTTAACCGCTGTGCCACCCAGGCGCCCCATCTGTCTTCTCTATCTTGATAAATGTCAAACGGACCAAGCCAGAACCTTTCCTCTTCCCTGCCCCCCATCTAATCAACTACCAAGCCCTGGGTACCTCACAAGTCTCCTCTCTTCGACTCCTCCTCACTGCCCTACCATTTCCCTCGCCATCTCCCAAACTAAATATTATGAAAGCACCTTCACTGGCCCTTCTTACCTCCCGTCTTCTGCCCTCTACCTTATCTTCCACCCTTCCACCAGACCGGATTTTTCTAACATAAAAATCCGATCGTATCAGTGTACTGCTCAAAAGTCCTCAGCGGCTCTCCCGTGTCTCCAGGGTAAAACCTAGTAAACTCCTTTGCCATGATAGCCAAGGCCTTTCGTGATCTTTGTCCCTGCTTTCTTTCTGCACCCATGCCACGGCCAGTTCTTCAAACATACTAAACTGCTGTGGTCATTCCAAGCATGCCGTGTCTTCCAGAGCTGCTGGACCTTTGCACATGCCATTCCCTCTGCTTAGATGCCACCCCCTGCCACCCCTCTACCAACCCCTCCCCATACTTCATACCAGCACACTCCTACTAGAGAAGACATGTCTGTTGGGAAGCCTTCTTTACGTTCCCCAGGTCAACTTAGGAGCTCCATTTCTCCAATGGCCCTGTCCACACTGACACACAACCTCATTAAAGCAATTTAGCTCATTATATTAGGTTATCTGTTGATGTAACTGGTTTCCCAACAGACTGTACAATTCTTAATGGCATGCGACCTGATTTTTACTTTGTTTTTTTGTAGAGACGAGTCCATCCCCAGCTGATAGCAGGCCCTTAACAATTGTTTATTTAAAAATTGACAGTTGGGGTAGAGGAATGAACAGGTGGAGCCCGGAGGATTTTAGGGCAGTGAAATTACTCCATAAGATATTATCATGGCGGGTACGTGTCATCATATATTTGTCCAAACCCACACAAGGTACAACACCAATAGTCAACCCAAATGCACACTAAGTTGTACGCCTAAAACTAATGCAACACTGTGTGTCGGCAAGACTTAGAAAGAAAGAAAAAGCGAACCCAATGAAAGATATGGACTATGGTGATTATGATGCATAAATGTACGTTCTACCAATTGGACCAAATGTCCCACTCTGGTGGGGGGGACACTGATAATGGAGGAGACCGCATGTGTGGGGACAGGGTATAGATGAGGAATCATTGTACCTTCTGTTCAGTTTTTCTGTGAACCTAAAACTGCTCTAAGAAATAAATTACATGTGGGGACGCCTGGGTGGCACAGTCGGCTAAGCGTCCGACTCTTGGTTTGGCTCAGGCCGTAATCTCAGGGTTGTGAGATCGAGCCCCACATCCAGCCCCACACTCGGCACGGAGTCTACTTAAGATTCTCTCTCCCTCTCCTTCTGCCCCATGCACTCTCTCTCTCTCTCTCTCAAATAAATAAATAAGTCTTTTTTAAAAATAAATTTATATAATTTACAATACATTATATATAATACTATATATTGTTTTATATATTGACTTATACATAATATAAAAATTATATATATAGTGGGGTCACCTTTGAGGAATACAGTTAACAAAAAAATAGAAAGAAACATATACATGCCAGAAAGGACCAATACATAGCAGCTATTCAACACCAAAATGAAGAAAGAAATGGACAGCAAGAGAGGACATTTGAGAAGAGTTTGTTGAAAAACTATTTTAGATGAAGCACCATAAAAGTACTCTTAATAAGCAGGAGAGGGGTGCCTGGGTAGCGCAGTCGTTAAGCGTCTGCCTTCGGCTCAGGGTGTGATCCCGGCGTTACGGGATCGAGCCCCACATCAGGCTCCTCCGCTAGGAGCCTGCTTCTTCCTCTCCCACTCCCCCTGCTTGTGTTCCCTCTCTCACTGGCTGTCTCTCTCTGTCAAATAAATAAATGAAATCTTTTAAAAAAAATAAGAAGAAGAGTTTTCAGGAGAAAATTAGAAATTCAGCATCCTGCATTGGGCTGTAAGAGAGAAGCAGGGGAGATGAGAGATAAGCCAGGAATGAAGTGAAAAATCTGAAAGTCTCTTGCATGGACACGGCAGGATAATTATTTAAGCCACGAAGGCAGTAATTTAGGTCTAAAATATCACTGCCATCACTTCTAAATTTTATTGTAGTCTGTTAGGGAAGAGTTCTCTGGGGAGGATGAGTAACTGCTTCTTGAAATGGAAACTCTGCAAAAACAATTGACATTTCTATAATCCTTAAGGAATAGAACTTGGAGAAAAATGACTTTTCAGGTGGCTATCTGAACCTTGGAGTCGGAATAGCTAACATTCATCCTTGCTTTCTGTCACCTCCATTAATCAGCTCCTATTAAAGATAATGCCACACATGTAATTAGACGGCACAGCATGACGTTAAATACTTAAGATGTTCCTATTGCACCATAACTTGGGTGTGGTGATGATACAGTGCCCCAATTTGAGCACACGTGTCAATTTTTTCATAGATTTTCACCTATATTCATGGCTCAGGGCCCCTTGGCATATTAATAACCAAAAGAGTATGAACTCCTCTGCTTGTAAGTCTATACTCAGCTGCCTAGCATACTTCTGCACCTTTGTGTTATCCCTGAAAACCTATTCAGTTTCTAAAAATATAGCTACCCTATGTTCTAATTGCACTGGTTCCCACATTAAATTTTTTTTTTAAGATTTTCTTTTTAAGTAATCTCCACACTTAACGTGGGGCTCCAACTCACAACCCTGAGATCAAGAGTGGCACGCTCCACTGACTGAGCCCTGCACACTGGATTTCTTTTAAATCTAATTACAAGGGTCGGGGGGCACCTGGGTGGCTCAGTTGGTTAAGCATCTGCCTTCAGTCCGGGTCATCTCAGGCTCCTGGAGCAAGCCCCGAATCAGGCTCTCTGCTCAGCAGGGAGTCTGCTTCTCCCTCTCCCTCTGCCTCCCCCACCTCTCCCTCCCCGACTCATGCTCTCTCTCTTGCTCTGTCTCTCTCAAATGGATAAATAATATCTTTAAAGATAAAATAAAATTGAAAAATAACAACAAAAACAAAAACAAAATAAAAATAAATCTAATCACAACTGACTTTAAAATCACATCACACCTGTAAACTGAGTCATCAAAACAAACAATAAAGGAAATAAACAATGCACAATAAGGGAGGGCCAGATTAAACTAAGTCCAACATCTTGCAACAAAAACTATCTTCTCCCACTTACTCTGCATTTTTAACATACAACCAAAACCCACCTTTAAAGGAAAAAAGAAAACCTCATCTTCATAAAGTGTCCAAGTGCAAACATGGGATTCCATTCATTATTCCTTACAACAACCCTATGAAAAAAAGTCGGGACTGTCCTAATTATATAATCAGGGCAACAGAAAAGGCAAGACTCTTGTCCAAATGTCCATGACAAACAGCTAAATGGGGATTAGAATTATCCGTTCACATGCTTCTGGTCCATTTTCTCCTGCAGACTTTTTCTGAAAATTCTGTTACCAGGTACCTGGCCTCCTCTGGGCTCCTCACATCAATCATTAGCCACCATTAAACCAGTAAATTCCTGCTGCCTCCTCCCTGAGCCCAGCCTGCTCTTGGGAGAGTGGCGTTGTCAGAACTCAGTGCCTGGGAAAAAATAGACAAGGCAAGAAACAACAATTGTTGGAGAGGATGTGGGATCCCTCCTACATTGTTGGTGGGAATGCAAGTTGGTACAGCCACTCTGGAAAACAGTGTGGAGGTCCCTTAAAAAGTTAAAAATTGAGCTACCCTATGATCCAGCCATTGCACTACTGGGTGTTTACCCCAAAGATACAGACGTAGTGAAGAGAAGGGCCATATGCACCCCAATGTTCATAGCAGCAATGTCCACAATAGCTAAATTGTGGAAGGAGCCGAGATGCCCTTCAACAGATGACTGGATTAAGAAGCTGTGGTCCATATATACACTGGAATATTACTCAGCTACCAAAAAGAACGAGTTCTCAACATTTGCTACAACATGGACGGCACTGGAGGAGATAATGCTAAGTGAAATAAGTCAAGCAGAGAAAGACAACTATCATATGATTTCTCTCATCTATGGAACATAAGAACTAGAATGATCAGTAGGGGAAGAAAGGGATAAAGAAAGGGGGGGTAATCAGAAGGGGGAATGAAACATGAGAGACTATGGACTATGAGAAACAAACTGAGGGCTACAGAGGGGAGGGGGGTGGGGGAATGGGATAGGCCGGTGATGGGTAGTAAGGAGGGCACGTATTGCATGGTGCACTGGGTGTTATACGCAACTAATGAATCATCGAGCCTTACATCGGAAACTGGGGATGTACTGTATGGTGATTAATATAATATAATAAAAAATCATTATAAAAAAAAATTAAAAAAAAAAAAGAAGTCAGGATGTAGCAGGAGGCTCGTGGGAGCTGATAATGTTTTAGTTTTCAGTTGGGTTACATTCATCAAGATGTACGCTTCTGATCTGTATATTTTTCTGTATGTGTATTTTAATAAAACAATTACCTAAACATTCAAAAAAAAAAAAAAAGAACTCAGTGCCTGGGGGCACCTGGGTGGCTCAGTCGGTTAAGTGTCTGCCTTCAGCTCAGGTCATAATCCCAGGGTCCTGGGATGGAGCCCCTCATTGGCTTCCCTGCTCAGCGGGGAGTCTGCTTCTCCCTCTCCCACTACCCCTCCACTTGTTCTCTCTCTCTTTCTTCTCTCTCTCAAATGAATAAATAAAAATCTTACAAAAATAAAATAAAATACAACCAGAGGAGGGGCACATGGGTGCCTCAGTTGGTTAAGCAACAGACTCTTGATTTCGACTCAGGTCATGATCTCATCAGTCCTGGGATCGAGACCTGCATCGGGCTCCATGTTGGGCATGGGGCCTGCTTAAGATTCTTTCTGTCCCAGGCGCCTGGGTGGTGCAGTCATTAAGCGTCTGCCTTTGGCTCAGGGCGTGATCCCAGTGTTCTGGGATCAAGCCCCACATCAGGCTTCTCCGCTAGGAGCCTGCTTCTTCCTCCTCCACTCCCCCGCTTGTGTTCCCTCTCTCTCTGGCTGTCTCTCTCTGTCAAATAAATAAATAAAATCTTTAAAAAAAAAAAAAAAGATTCTTTCTGTCCCTCTCCCTCTGCCCCTCCCAACACTCTCTCTCTCTAAAAAAAATAATAAATAGAATAGAATAGAATAGAAAAGAATAGAATAGAATAGAAGAATAGAATAGAATAGAATAGAATAGAATAGAATAGAATAGAATACAACAAGAGGATATAAAATGGGGAATCTCACGTATGTGCCCTCGGGAAGACAAAACTAAGAGTGAGTCCCCATAAATGCCTGCCTGATTTACAGAAAACTGATAGGGTTGGAATTTTCTTAGCTGCCTGAAGGTTGATCAGAGGTTGTCTCTGACCAGCCTTGAGAAATTTTGCCACAGGCATGAACTGGAGATGACCCAGGTCAGATCGGTCCCACAAACTCGGTTGAATTGAGCTTTGTGTGTGTGACTGGACTGATTCTATCTGCTTGGGAAATTTTTCAAGGCTGGTCTCTGCTTTTTGCTTTAACGGACTCTAACTGAACTCCCCTCTCCCTGTGTTCCCTGCCCACAGATGCAGCCCACCCGAACCCGCAGCAGACCCGCCCGCAGCTTGCTACAGTTTGCTTCTCCTGAATTGCAATCCCTTTGCCCTTCCTGAATAAACTCATTTTTTTGAGCGTGCCTCAGTTTACCTCTTTATTTAGGTCCACAATAGTTACTTAGGAGGCAGTGTAAGCACTTATAAACCTTTCAAACTGAGTTGTAGGATTGTCTGATTCCCAGGGTGTAGAGTGCAGAACTGAACGAGCCAAAGGCATGGCTACCTCTGGAAAACCCACTGTGTAGACCGCTCCTTCCCAGCTTAAGGCTCACGGATTCTCCAGTCACTCCGAAAATAAAAATCCTTCGGTCGCTTTTAGGCAAAAAGTCTTGCTAATCCACAATGCTCATTCAATTAAAAGTTCTTTAATTTTCAATAGGAAAACCTGCCAAAGATGGAGTGCGGGGGCCTAGTCCGCCCCTTCTATGCCTACCCCACCCCCCAGCCCTGTGCCCTTTGCTGCTTCTGGCCCCTCCTAGGGCTGCAAGGGAAAACAGGCAGGGACATCGAAGTCCTCCAACACTGGCAGGGTTGTACTCTGAAAGCGGGACTCAGTGCTGGGGATGCACAATTACTGGCTCTTCGTCCTCACAGGACCCTCCTCCCCACCGAGGACTTCGATGTCGTCCCCAGGGTAGGTGGGCGCTCCTCCAGCCAGCCACCAGTGCTGTCCCTCAGCTCTAGCTCCCCTCCTGCCTGCCTCCGGCCTCTTGATGCTGGGTTCGCCTCGCCCTCCAGGACAGCAACCTTTTTAAGATAACACAAGTCCCGCCTCCTCTTCCCTGGGGCCTCACCTATTCCCACCTTACCTCCTCCAGCACCAGGAGTCTTCTGTCTGCACCTTCTTGCCTTACCTGCCAGCTCTGGCAGGACAGAAACATGTACCAGTCCCTTCACCTCCATCTCGGAAGCTCCCCTCACACGGCTGATGACCCCAGGGAAGCTCTCTCTCCTCCCTCAGCAAGGCACACAGACAAGTCTCCCCAAGAATTCTCACTGCCCACACTCATGAAGATTCTTCACCCTCTTCACCCTCCCCCAGAGCATCTGAGGGGCCAGTAGTGGCCACCCCAGCTCCACAGTCTCGCAGCATGTCCTCCACAGGTGGTCCAACATTTCATGAGGAAGTGGGGCATTTGTCACCTGTCAAGGTATCTGGGGAGACAACTAAAAAGTCACTCTAACATCCTATTACATTAGTCAGACTCTCAGCTACAAGAAAAAAAAGACTCACTCAATTCATCTTAATTAGTGGAGGTTTGAGATAAGAATGCTCACAGTAGTAAGAAATACTGAAATATTACGGCAGCCCAAGGGCGGCTGTACGCCGCCCTCACAATGACTGGAAGGGACCACTGACCGGCCTATAGCCTGACTCAGCTTGGCCTGGGTACTCACCTCTGACTAGGAAAATAGAAATATGACCTCGCACCCTTAGCAGGAGATGGTGAAGGGGACAGTACCATGATGGACCAGCCCGTAAAGAAGCCCAGTCTCTCTAACCCCTTTGTGACAGCCCACCATAATTGAAGGGGTATAACCAGGAGACTTAAGTCAAATACATGTTTTTCAAGTGCCTTGACAGTCCCCCCACCTAGTGAAGTATACCTTAATCAAAATGAGACCAGAGTCCATATTAACACCTCCAAGTTTCTTCACTGAACAGGTGAGTCATATTTTAAGTACATACATTTTCAATGTGTATGTGGTATACTTAAGTACTATATAGGATATATAGTATATTTTTAAGTATATATAGTATATGTATTTAAGTATATAACATTGACTCCTTCCCTTAACCCACTATATAGCTCATATATGAAGGCTAAATTGCATGTGTCTGTGATTACTGGGTACCCATATGCTTAAAGTCTTTAACAGCTAGTGGCAAACCAATAGTCAATGATTTTTTAATTTAAACAATCTAAAGTAAAAGGCTAGATGCGAGAATGTTTTGTAGGCTTCTACTTTCTTAAAGGCGTATTTGCAACACTGAACTCAATATGTCTGTAGGTGGGCTTGGTCTTCCCGGCATGTGCAGCCCTGTTCCGTTAAACAGCTCGGCCCTCCGCATCTTCCCCTCAGTTGTCACACTCAGCCCGGGTGAGGACAGTACCAGTTCATGAACCTTACTCCTCACACTGGATCATAAAAATGCCCCTTCAACGTTGCAAGAACATAAGTCGGCCAGTGTGACTGAAGGTCAATTTAATAAGCCAGGTACTCGTCACCTGCTCCCCCATGGGGTCATGTGTGGGCTGTAATTAACGTGCAACGGCGAGACAGAGGACTCCCCACCCAAGAGAAGGCAGTGTGACGAGAAGTGCACAGACCAGGAGTCAGACAGGCCAGCTCCATGACTTCAAGCAAGAATGTTAAATTGTCTAAGTGTCGGTTTCCTCTTCTCTAAAATGGTGAGTGTCCGGTGTAATATTCAGAAAGAGCCTTTGTACAGAAAGGACTTGCCCTGGGCCTAGGGACAGCAGTTGCTCGGTAACAATGGTGGTGGTGGTAGTAGTGATGGTGATGCTTGTTGTATAGACGTCACTTTGTCTGTCTTTCTTTTTTTTCTATCTGCCCAGTATGATTTTCCTCCATATTCTAGTAGTAGCACCCCCATTTTGGGGGGTAACTGCCCCTCCAATTCTTTGTGCTTCTGGATGAATATCAATCACAGTGTCCCACTCCCTTAATCACAGGGATGAGCTTCTGATCCAGGCCCTTGTAATCAGTGTTCCCCTTCCTCTGGCCCCAGGAATTAGAAGCAAGGGGGTAAACTGAAGCAAGGACAAATTAGTAAAGCAGAACCTATCAAACTCTCTTTCTTTTTTTTTTTTTTTCTTAAGTAGGCTTCACACCCAGCATGGAGCCCAATGTGGAATCCAACTCGAGGCTTGAACTCATGACCCTCAAGACCTGAACTGAGATCAAGAGTTCAGATGCTTAACCGACTGAGCCACCCAGGCACCCCCAGAGTCTTTCCTCAGGAATTTATGGAGAGATGCTGAGAGAAGCTTCCCATTCCTATGAGAAGACCTAAGGCTGCAGCCCTGCCGCCCCTCACCTCCTACACACAGGGAGCACATCTTGAAATAGGAGACAATGTGGCCAACACAGAGAGCAGCAAAACAGAAGGGAAGAGAAAGAAAATAATATTTATATCCCAGATTCAGCTCTGCCCCTAGATTTACCAGCTAAATAAGTCAATAAATTCCCTTTTTAGGTTTTAGCTAATTTGAACTGAGCTTCTGCCCTTTGCGTTAAAAGGGTCCTGTCTAATATAAATACAGTTAGAAAGAAAGAAAGAAAGAAAGAAAGAAAGAAAGAAAGAAAGAAGGGAAGGGGAGGAGGAGGAAAGGAAAGGAAGGGAAGGGAAGGGAAGGGAAGGGAAGGGAAGGGAAGGAAAAGAAAGGAAAAGAAAGGAAAAGAAAGGAAAAGAAAGGAAAAGAAAGGAAAAGAAAGGAAAAGAAAGGAAAAGAAAGGAAAAGAAAGGAAAAGAAAGGAAAAGAAAGGAAAAGAAAGACAAACGAACAGAAACAATACCCAGGGGTGTCCTCACACAGTCATTCCAGCCCTGGAAGCAGACGCCAGCGGGCGTGCTCCACTGCTACACTGAGTGAGCAGCCACTAAAGTGGCAGAGCCACTAAATCAGAGGCAGGTGACCTGCTGCAAGTCACAGAAAACACAGGGGCATCATTACAATTTCTGGCCTGTAGCTTCATCAGTGGAGGTAGGAAGGTGAACCCTGATCTTGTTTCCTTGGCCAGAGTTGTCCCCTGGTCTCCCCCCAGGATAGAGAGACAACGGCCAGCAAAGCTGGAGAAGTTACTAGAGACCCTATGACAGGGGCCTCACTGTGAAACCAAAGAGCTTGGATTTTCTCAAATAAGCCATGGGAACCACTGAAAAGTTTTAAGAAGGGGAATGGCATGATGTTTGCGTTTTTGAAGGCTTTCTCTGGCCCAGAATGATGACGGGGTTGGGAGGAGGACAAAGCTGGAAGCAGGGGGACCAGTGGAAAGTTTGAGAAACAATCAAGTCAGTCCTTGAACAACAGCAAACCAACAATGACAGAGACTAGAGAAAGTACCTTTAGAAGGTCAAATCTCCAAGACGTGGTGATTGATTGCATGGGGTGAGGTGGGGGCATGGAGGCAGGAAGATCCCAGGACATGATGTCAGGGATCCAGAGGGGAGGTCGGAAGCCAGGCACGGAGGAAGGAAGGCATGCATGTTGGAGGATCTGTGGGGAGAGCCAGGTGAGGATGTCCGGTAGGAAATTAGGTGATTTGAGCCACTGATTCTGTGATCATGGGCAGGTTACTTAACTTCTTAGAGCCTCAGTCTCTTTTGGGGTCAACAGGAATAATTTTTTTATTTAAATTTTACTTAGTTAACATACAGTGCTCAAATGGGATTAATATTCTCTAATCAGAGATTTTAATTAAACTGGTCCAAGTCCGCCCAGCATAAAACATTGTTCTTAAACTGAAAGAACTGGTAGAGAGTCCTAATTACTCTGAGGGTGACATCCCGCGGAGGTCACTGGTCCTGGGGGAGCATTCTGTTCTCCCCAGTCACCCATGCCCCAACTCTGGCCTTATCCTCCAGAAGCCCAAAAGCTTGCGTAGTATTGCCCTGAAGGCTTTCGTGCAACTCGGCCTACTTAAGGGTTCAGGCCCTCTTTTCTGGCCTTTGCACCTGTTGTTCCTTCTGACTGGAACACCCTTCTTACCCTGGTTAGTGGTTAGTTCTTCCACTGGTTCTCCCACTGCCCAAGGAACTCCTTTTCATCCTTCCAGACTCACCACCTATCACCAGCCCTGTGATGTTTTATCTGCCTTATCCCTCTGGAACAATTCAAATGTCATGTTGCAATAAATCATTCTTTCTTTAGTCACCAGATTGTCCCTTAAGTAATTGAAATCTGTAGGCCTTACCTCTAAGGCTGACTGACGCAACTTGAACCAATCTGAATTTAGACACCATCAAGGTGTGTGCCAATCACTAAGCTAGACGGCCTCTCAGCTCCAAACCCAGCTCCTATACTCAGGCCCCTGGCACTAGGACTGGGAGTCTGCAAACCACAGTTCTGCTTGGCCCGTAGTGTCCCAGTTGGGCTCTGCTCTGCTAGAGGGGAGACTGGGAGGCTGGAGGAAGGAGAAGCGACTCCTTCCTGCCTGCTCACAAGTCCTGTGAGGATCCCGCAAGGCGTCTACCCCAAGAGCAGCAGTGAGATCTAGTTTGCAGATTTTCCAAAGCTTGTGCTACTAGCCTCATCCCAGCTATGTTCTCCTTCCCAGAGGTCTGAGTCTCAAGGCCACAGCCCCCTGTTCTGAGCTGAGACATTGTTCCCAGCAGAGCTGTGCCTCCCCCTTAGAGGTCTGAGGTACATTCCATTTGGCCCCTCCTCCAAGTTTCTAAATTTTAATAATCCCAGCCTTTGTGAGCACTGACTGCTTCCTGCAATTGCTCTGTCTGTGATAACTTAACGCTCTTTTACTGCCTTTCTGGCTACCCAGTTAACCACTTTATTCTTTTTTTTTTCTTTGTTAAAGATTTTACTTATTTATTTAACAGAGATGGAGACAGCCAGCGAGAGAGGGAACACAAACAGGGGGAGTGGGAGAGGAAGAAGCAGGCTCATAGCAGAGGAGCCTGATGTGGGGCTCGAACCCAGAACGCTGGGATCACGCCCTGAGCCGAAGGCAGACGCTTAACCGCTGTGCCACCCAGGCGCCCCAACCACTTTATTCTAGTTAACAGTCCATATGCTAAATTCTCTTTGTTCAAACAATTAGTATGGTCTCTGACTCTTGACTGGACAGTGATGGTACCAGGTGTTTTTAATATAAGCATATAATTGGCTTAGATCCATTATTTTTTAAGATGAGTGAGTCATCTCGGCCTCGGGAGTCCCAGCTCCTGAGTATCTGGTCACCCTTAATGTGACTGTGTAGCCCAGCCCTAAATGCCTGACCACCTGGATAGAATCAGGCTGCCCAGCCCACCTGCATGAATTCTTTCCAGAGTCTGGACCCCACCAGTGACCCCATTCAAGGAGAGCCCCGCGGACTAGCCTTAGGCAACAGAACACGCTCCTGGTGCCAGCTCCAATGTGCTGACAGGGTCTCTCTTCCCCCAGGCAGGATAAGAAATACCAGGCTTTGTCCAGCATTTGTGGCCCACTGAGACATCACCATCCTCCCTCTCTACTGTCAGTGTGGGTGGAACTTTGCCCTCTAAGCCCTTGCCTTTCTGCCTGGGGACACTCTCCTTCCTTCCCCACTGAGTCTAGGAAGGCAAGGAGCAGCATAGAAAGACAAATCTCACTCCTATGTGGAATTTAAGAAACAAAACAAACAAGCAAAGAGAAAATGAGAGAGAGGCAAACCAAGAAACAGACTCCTAACAAATACAGAGAACAAACTGATGGCTACCAGAGGGAAGTGGGTGGGGAGATGGGTGAAATGGGTGATGGGGATTAGGGAGCGCACTTGTGATGAGCACTGGGTGTTGTATGGGAGTGCTGAATCACTGTATTATACACCTGAAACTAATAGGACACTGTATGTTAACTAACTGGAATTTAAATCAAATTTTTTTAAAAAGAGGCAGCATAAAATTTGCTTTTGTGTTTAGCCATATGCCCTCCATATCAGTGTCTTATCAAAAAGGTCCTCTTATTTGGAGGAAAAAAACTAATCTGTTTCCCCTTCCACCTCTGGAACCAACCAGCTCGTCCTGAACTAGACCAACACAACTGGTGACTGGAGACATGGTGCCCACCTTCAAGGAGCTCGAGTACTCTTGGGGAAAGCGGACAACAGGGTTGTAATTAGGACACAGGTTCAGCGGCATGAAGCAGAGACCCCAAACTGCAGTGAGTCGAATAGAATAAGCTTCTTTCTCCCTCGTGACACAGGACAGAGACAGGTGGAGCGCTGGCAGAGCCGCTCTGTTCTATGAGGCGGTCCAGAGACCGAGGCTATCTTGTTACACCAACATCCCTTGAGGGCTGCCATTGTCCACAAGATCTAATATGACTGGCTGTCAGGTTCACATTGTACTCAGTAGAGTAAAAGAAGGGGAAAAGACAGGGCGTGCCCTCTCCCGGGAAGCCACACGTGGCACTTTCCCTCACATCCCACTGGCAAGAATGGAGTCACATGGTCACAGCCAGCTGCAAAGAATGCAGAGAAATAGAGCCTTTGTTCTAACCATGGGCCCAGCTCAAAATTAGAAAGTCTTATCTTTCCACAAGAAAGAGAAAATGACATTGAGGGGGCCTAGCAGTCTGTACCGTGAGAGACAACTATAACGGTGTGGCCGATGGCTCTTGTGAAAGCGGGTACAGTAAGGAGAGGGCCTGGAGAAGTCTGAAGGGGTAGGAAGAACACGTCCCAGAGCTTGAGTTTGAAGACAGAACATTGCCACACGCTGACGCGGCCCACACGTGGCATGGGGTGAGTGACTAGAGTAGTAAAGGGAAAACAATTAGACCTGAGACAGTCGAAGATTTTCAGGGTAGGATGTTGAGTAATTGTTTACTTGGACTTGGAACCTCACTGGAATAATGCGACGCATCAGGGTGGAGAGAAAGTTCGTGTGGAAGGCTGGGGAGTTGACCAGATATAACAGAGGTAAGGAAGGAGCCAAAGACTTTTCTGAATTTTCATTCTTGGGAAAAGGTTGAATGAAAGTCCTACCCACAAAGATAAAATGTTGGGATGAGGTTCCTTTTCTATATATTATATGAAGTTAAAGTGGGACACCTAAGTAAAACTATCCTGTTGATAGCTGAAAAAAAACAGGTTTACCCTGAGTCTAGAACGCTGAGTTACAAACAACGCCTATCTCTGAAAGGAACAACATCAGTCATAAACCACTGTGTGTAAGGGGGGACAGCGGTAGGGGGCCCAATTTGGGAATTGCCAGAAATGTAGCCTATTTGCCTAAAACACTGAAGCGCCTTCTGAGGGGGAGAAAAATCATGCTGTGTTTTTGCTAAACTTTGCATAAATCTGTATATGTCTGATGAGCCGGTGGAAGAACCAAACTGAAATTTATTTGGAAGGAGCCTGAGGATCTTCCTGCAAGAAAACTTGTCCTAAAAGGAAGGAACCTGGCACCACAAACTAACACAATAAGGAAGTTTTGGTTATCAGAGGCTGGGGTGATGCTGAGAACAGCCGGGTCAGCAGTTCGGATTTAGTGATTAAGATAGTGGAGTGGAGGGGCGCCTGGGTGGTTTAGTCTGTTGTGTGTCCACCTTTGGCTCAGGTCAGGGTCCTGGGATCCAGCCCTGCTCAGCGGGGAGCCTGCTTCTCCCTCTGCCGCTCCCCCTGCTTGTGCTCTCTCACTCGCTCTCTCTCTCAGTCAAAATATATTAATAAATTCTTAAAAAAAAAAAAAAAGATAGTGGACTGGAGGTCAGAATGCCAGTACTGACTAGGTAAGCTCGGGCAAGGAAATTAACTTCTGAAGCCTTGATTTCCTCCTCTGTAGAATGAAAATAATTGCAGAATCTAGAATTAAAAGGAATAATTTCTAAAGGGCTTATCACACAGCTAGGCAGATAGTAAATGCTCAGTAACTGTTAACTATCTATCAACAATTACGACCCTCCCAAGCCCACCACCCATGAATACACACCTGGGTCCTAAGGGATACAGTAGCATAAGAAGGAGAAAGCTCTAGCGGCATGTTTGGGCCGGTCGTGCTCGGCAACCCCTCTGGCTGAGAGCAGCGTCAAGCGCCTAGGTCAGAGGGCATCCCCCCCACCTCACAGATGCTGCATTGCTCTGGTCTGTGAAAAGCCTCAGGCAGCAGGGACAGTATCAGGACTCGGGACTCAGACATGGCACTGGGACCTAGCAGGAGACAGCAGGACCCAGAAGGTGAGTACCCTGGGAGGTGGGGAAACAGCAGCAGCACCAGGCTGAGAGGGCTCATTCGTGTGCACTTAGGAGAAACCTCCTGGAGACTTCTAAAAATGTTTTACAGGGTGAAGCCCTGCTGGAGTGGGTGGGAGAAGAACCAATGTCATTCGGGTCATTGTGATTGTGTGATCCCATTGGCACTAATAGGCAGGTATCTTGGGTCACATGGGCGATGTTGCCTAAGCACCAATCCCAATTATGCTGCTACAATCAACATTATCTTTGATGATAAGAGGCCTCGCATTTAATATGACAACCAAAACACGAGGCCTTGCTTACACATAAGGAGTCTTCATTTTCCTGGGCCCCAGACATGTTTATCACACAGTTTTATTTAGGCAATAAATCTGTGCGAACACAAAAACAAGCAGGAGTTCACGTGCACTTGAACTTCAGATACACATGAACTGAAATCCAGTACTGCCAAGCAAAAGTCAGTTGAAAAAATATGCAAAAAGGTATCATCGTGGCAGGGCTGGGTATCGGGATAAAAGATCACTTCCTGCCCCCGCCACTTTCACGTGTTAATATTAAATCTGGTATCATCCATGATTCAGTACTTGAGAGGGCACGGCAGGAGGGTTCCACTTTGGGCGCCTCAAGCACGAAGAGCTTAGCTCTAAGGGTTCCTCAAATTCCTAAGTGATAACGCCTTTCAATGAGGGGGTCCAGACTATTGCATCCTCATTTCTACTGATGACTAAGGTATCCTCCGATCCTAGAACCTATAGAAAAATAAGTTTTGGTTTCTCCTATTCCAGAGTTTCGGCCAGTTATGCTTGAAGGATGAAACAGTTTGAAGTATTCCAGAGGGTCACCAATCACGGTCATTTCTTTTTTTCTCCCAAATTCATTAAAAGGGAAACCAAACGTCTTGGCTAAGGCAAGAGCTGACCCTTTCCTAAATTTATAGAAGGAAACTCCTCTTGGCCAATCCAGAGCTCCTTGACTCAAAGGGAAGTGCAAGGCCACTGCTTTTGTAGATAACAAATTGGTTCAGTCGAGGAAAGACTGTAGATCTGACAAGGAAAAAATGGCATGCTCCAGAGAAGATGAATTTTTACCATATTTCATGATAGAAGACCACAATGAAAGAAAAATGACTACATCAATCCCATTCTAGGAGCCCTGGTGAGGCTAAGGATAAAAGGAGAAAGCCTCTGGAACTGGCTTCCTGTCATACAAGTGGCATCCATCAATTCGGGGCTTCTGAGGGGCATACGCAATCGCAGCTGACAGTGGATAAATCACAATTATCAAGACCTTATTAGCTATTGCCCTAGAGTTAAGGAGGGTCATTTGCTTCTATCAGATAGCAATCGATTGCTTTGTCTGGGCTACAACTTATAAGGCCAAGGCCAAGGTATGGTGATGGAAAATTAGGTTAGATATCATAAATCCTCCAGCGCCAATCCTTCTTATCTGAACGAGAGTGCTATAAACCATTAACTCTGAAGACAGGTTTGTGGGAAATATAACGGAATCCAGAATCATAGCAAAACTTTCTGATGGATAATACAGTATATCAGAAAAACCTAGAAAGACTGAACTCTCTTCACTTGATAAGAAAAAAAAAAAAAAAAGAAAATTGAATTCACCCTGCCTTGGTGCACACGGCTAATTCCTCAGACCAGCAAGTACTCAGCCAAAGTGAAAAGACATTTTATGGAGGAAAGATACTCTTACTTCTACTCTTCTTCTCTTGCTACTATCCAAGAGAACCCATGCCCTCAATGAATGGCTCGAAAGTAGCAGATACCATGAGGTTGACACTGACCAAAGTGAGGGGATAATTGTTACAGTATCTTTTTGTCTCTGTAACTAATCACCAAGAAGCAAACTAACAAAAAAAAAAAAAAAAAAAAAAAAAAAGAACAGAAACAAAATACAATTCTCAGCTGCCCAAATAAAAGATGTGTTGTAACTTTTTAGAATCGTCAGGAAATATTACCAACTCGTAAACCTGAGGTAAAGGGCATATAGTGTTACTTGTACCATTCTTTCAACTGTTTTGACTCAAAATATTCTGATTCAGAAGTTGGAAAAAGATCTTGTCATGGTTGGTATTAAAGTAAAAGTAGCTGTGGTTTAACTCATAAAAATAATTTTGTGTACTCATCTTTCTGTTTTTCTTATAGTTACTTGCATTTTTACTGTTCTAATAAATGGTATCTATTTTTATATATACTAACGTTTTTATACCTAGCATGGTAAAAACGAGAAATATCTATCAATCAGCATTTTCATACTGATCACAACAAATAATGAACCTACCTATGTCCTCGTTCAGCAGTTTCAAAAGACTTTGGAGAAGACAAAAAGGCAAAAAATAATGTTGTCTCTGATAATGGTCTTTAACATAGGTGAATTGAGGGGGAAAAAAGAATCAATTTTCTAAGCTTTACAAAGCATAAAGTTTTATTAAATCCATGAGAAATGACCAGTATTTCTCAAATGAAACTTATTCACAAATATCATAAATTAGAGTTTATTCTTTAAAAGTAAAAGGCAATGAGAATGAATCTGATAAATTCTCTAAGCCTAGGAAGGGACACAAAAAAATGTAAATCCAAAACTGTCTCTGGATTCCTAGCTAGTTGAAAAAACCCTAACACCAAATCAAAATTTTCTTAAATCAAAACTGAATTTTTCTATAGATTTCTATAAAGGCAGAAGCGGATGTCCATGAAAACTTTCAAAGGTCCAAAATTTATTACTTTGCAATCTCCCACTGATTTCTCCCACTCTTGTCGGACACCATTTTTTCCCGAAATGATTGATAAGAAATGCTAGCTTTACCGTGTTATTACGTCTCCAAGTCTCACCAGCCTACATCTACTTCTAATTACTCGGTGACAATTTATGTCTGCTCTAGTAATCTTTCAGTTATAAGTATAATTTTTTTTACCCAGAATCTTGCATTAAAAAATACCGTGATTCTCCAAACCATCTCATATTTAAAATAAAACACAACTCTGGTTGCACTAATTGTAATAAGCTCTAGAAGACTTGGGGGAAGTATAAAAGCTTCCTAGATTTAATGATATTTTTACATTATTTATGCTGAGGGTTTAGTGAAAACACATAAATAGAAGGGGAAAATTGTCCTGGAAATGTAGTTTCTTCTGCAAGCCAAACTTTTTTTTAAGATTTTTTTTTTTTATTTGTCAGAGAAAGAGAGCACGAGCAGGGGGCAGCAGGCAGAGGGAGAAGCAGGCTCCCCACTGTGCAAGGATCCCAATGCAGGACTGGATCCCTGGGATCCCTGGGACCTTGGGATCATGACCTGAGCGGAAGGCAGATGCTTCACCGACTGAGTCACCCAGGCTTCCCTGCCAGCTAAACTTTAATGGTAAATAACAAAGTGAGCTTTTACTTTCCAGGCTCCCAACTAAAGACTGATGTTTCAGGAATGACTCTTTTTTAAAAATTGGTGTGAGAGATAGATAGCAGGAATGGAGAGCAAAGGCAAATCCCCAGCAACCCAAAAAGGTAGGCAGCTGATCTATAAAGCAAGAAGAGCTATCCAATCACTATTTTGTACACCTGAACCTAATGCAATGGTATATGTCAATTACATCTCAATAAAACTGGAGGGGGGATAGAAGCAAACATTACAGAACTATGCAGTGTAGAAAGGGAAAGTCACCAAGAACCCCACCCCTGGAGACTGACCACTGCCAACCACTCGGCACTTCTTCCTCCTCTTGCTTTCTTCCACATATATACTAACATACATATGTAATGAGGTTGCAAAGTTTCATTTGCTACAATGCATATTTGCAGAGAAAATGAATTTGTGTTACAGTTCTCTTCTTAGGCCTTAACCGCCTACAAACTAATAGATAAAACAAATATTTTACGGAACATCTACTGCAGTTTAAACTTAGTCAGATCCAGTATTTTAAACAGTCTTTTCAGTCTTCTGTCTGGATAAAGATGCTCAGAATCTCAGAAGGCTTCCTCCCTCTGAAATATACTTACACGGCCTTGGGGAGTATTGGGAGAAAGGGAGTCACAGCCCTGTGCTGATCCTTGGGTTTACGAGCCTCGTGTGCCCTGAGCTCCGGGGTGACTCTGTGTGTCTGCTGGATGGCGCAGTGTAACTCATCTGCTGGCCCCCCTGAAGACCCCATGGTCTGTTCTTTAGGCTCACTCGATGTTCTCAAGTACTATTGGCCAACTCCTTGTTGACTCAACCTCCTCTCAGCTTCTGCTGTCTCAATAGGCCCCTCCAATTTCTCACTGTGACCCCCACGAGGTCCTAGACTGGAGGGGCCACTCCATAGCTTCCTCCCTAACATACAGAGATACCTCCCCCTGCCTTAGGAGGTCCCCTCTGATTCCCCAATCTGTCTCTCAGCAGTTTCTGGGTCCTACATAAATGCCTAGAGAACTACAGCAGCCCAGGGAGACACAAATTCAAGGCCTCCCTCTGCAGCTCGTCACTAAGCATCCTTTGCTGTGGCCATGTCCCGAGTTGGCGATGCGCAGCCTGAGAAGTAGTCTCCCAGAGCCCCCCTGTCTTCGATCTAACATAGCTCCCCACCTCCAGGTCAAAGCCGCTGAACCACTTCACTCTGCACCGTTCTCTCTCGTACAATCCAAGGCTCTCAAGCCTACTGTTTTGCTGCAGAAACTTCTTTTCATTTCTAGACTTTTGCTCTTATGTCCAGATGCAGGGTTTTTTTTTTTTTAATGGGATGGTTCTATAAATCGATTTTGTGACTTTTTATGCATTTTTTTTCTATTTCACAATATATTATGGGCATCTTTTCAAGTCATTTCAGAGAAAGTTAGCTCATTCTTTTCAATAATTGTGTGGCATTTCATTGCACAGATGTTCCATAATTTACCTACCAACCCCTACTAATGAACGTTTGTGATATTTCCGATTTTTCACTACTAAAAACAATGCTGTAATTCTTAAACACTGCTAGTAGGACTATAAATTAGCATAGTAGAATCAATAAACAAATTGTAGTGTTTACTCGTAAAATGGAATACTACACACAGCAACGAAAATGAATGAATTACAATTACATGTAAGAGCAGGATTAATTATACAAACATTTAAAAAAGCAGCAAGATACAAAAAAATACATAAAGCATTTTCTATTTATATAAGTTTTAAATATAGGTGAAACTATATTATTTTATGGATATGTGCACAGACGGTAAAAATCTAAAGAAAGGGAGAACATGACTATCAAAAAGTCAAGACGGTGCTTACTTGTAGAGCTGTGTTGTTCAATATAAATATAACATGAACCACAAAAATAAGCCATACACATAATTTTAGATTTGCTAGTAGTCATAGTAAATGAAGGGGGGGAAGCAGTTAAAATAAATACGTATTTTATTTAACCCAATATAGTCAAAATATTGTCATTTCAGTATGCAATCAATATTAAAAATCATTAAGGAAGTGCTTTATAGTCTTCTTCTTATACTAAGTCTTCATAATCCAATGTGAATTCTGCACTTACAGCACATCTGAATTCCAGCTAGCCACATTTCAAGGGCTTATTTGCCCTAGGCGGCCGGTGGCTACCACATTGGACAGCCCAATTCTAGCAGACATGAGAGTCAGGAAAGAGGTTAGGTCTACAGGAGAAAAGCAGGGCTGTAACTGGGAAGGACATGTGGGAAATTCTGGGAAAATGACATTATTATTTTCCTTGAGATGAGTGCTGATTATGTACTTGCATTGTAATTATTTATTAAACCATACATGTGAATTTCAAACATGTTTTATCCAAAAAAATGTTTTAAAAGTATTGAATGCATGTTCCTGTACATGTATCATCATAAACTTGAGCAAGTCTTTCCGAAAGATGAATTTATAGAAGTGTAACTATTGGGGGTGCCTAGGTGGCTCAGTTGGTTAGGTATCCGACTCTTGATTTTGGCTCAGGTCATGATCTCAGGGTCATGGATCAAGCCCCAGTCAGGCTCTGTGCTTGGCATGGAACCTATTTATGAGTCTCTCTTGGGTGCCTGGGTGGCTCAGTTGGTTACGCCTTCAGCTCTGGTCACGATGCTGGAGTCCCCAGATCTAGTCCCTCATGGGGGGGGGGGGGGTCCCTGCTCAGCAGGGAGCCTGCTTCTCCCTCTGACTCTCCCCCCTCTCATTCTCTCTCTCTCTCCCTCATTCTCTCTCAAATAAATAAAATCTTTTTTTAAAAAAAAGTCTTCTCTCCCTCTTCATCTGCCCCGCCCACTCTCTCAAAAAATTAATAAAAAATAAAAATAAAAAACAAGTATAACTACTAGATCAAATGATGCAAACATTAAAACATTTAATAGTACTAAATTACTTTCCACATGATTATACCAATTCTCACTCTGACCAGTAACAACGAATGAAAACTCCCATTTCTCTAATTACTTAGCAACACTTCAATTTTAAGACATTTTTGACAGTGAGGTATAAGAAGATATTGGAAGAGTTAGAATCACTCAGTGACTATCTCAAGAAATTACAAAATATATCCCGTTCAGGACAAGCTCTCCTTTAGCATACATAGGCACTAACAATCAGGTTGTTGGTCCTTCCGGTGCCTCTGAAACCGATGGGGCGCCTGCATCCCAGGCCAGCAACTTCACCCTGTGCTACATAAAATCTGAAAAAACCTTGAAAGTGCATCACCAACTTTCACTGGGACTGAACTTTTATTTTATTTTATTGTTAAAGTTTTTATTCATTTATTTGAGAGGGAGAGAGAGCACAAGCAGGGGGCAGAGGCAGAGCGAGAGGAAGAAGCAGACTCCCTGCTGAGCAGGGAGCCTGACCTGGGGCTCGATCCCAGGACTCCGGGATCATGACCTGAACCAAAGGCAGATGCTTAACCAACTGAACCACCCAGGTGCCCCAGGACTGAACATTGTAGACTTGGACACTTCATTTCAGGGCTGTTCATGCTGTCAAGTGTTGGCTTGAGTGGTGGCCAAATGCAAAGACCTCAAAGCCAAAGATGACCTTGATTCCACAGAATTTTTTTTTTAAATCTTTCCATCCTGGCACTAGCCCAACCGTTCTCCTCCACAGCATCATCACAGTCCTGTTTCCTTTTATGTGACAATCTAAACTGTTTAAAATATATGTTTGGAACTCCCCTAATAAAACTGTCTTCAGAGATGGATTATGAGCCATACAAGAAAAATGAGATTTATTACTCTATAATCACAAAATACTCTTTTGTCAGATTCTTCTCTCTCTCCCTCTCCTTCTCTTTCTTCCGTCCCTTTCCTCTGCCTTCTCTCTCCCTTTTATTTCCCAACACTGCCCGGCTTAGTTCTGATCTCTCCTTCCTTACTCTTCAACTCGAACCCACAACCTAAGGATCCCAAGAGCTCACAGCCCACAGGCAAGATGCCCCAGGATCAGAAGGTGAGCAGCAGAGAAGGAAGGAATCCTGGAGATAAAATGAGACCTTAACCACAGAAGGGCTCACCCAGGAGCATGAGCAAGCAGATCTAAGGAGAGGGGCTCCCATGTTCAGGGCTCACTTGCTGGGTCAGTAACAGGAGCACAGACAACTCAGCACCTTAAGTGAAATGATCAGATATTAAATTAGGCCTGCTTGTACTTTTCTCCTAATTAAGAAAAGAACTATTAAGTATAGAACTGCATAACTGACTAGTAGGGATTTTCAGGCTCCCTGCCAGATCTGAATCAGAATCATCAAGGACAATCATCCTGGTGAGGAAGCACTTGACAGAGGGAGGCACATAAGAGTTTCTAGCCGAATAGCCCTGGGCATAAATCTGCAGACACACACACACACCCCCATCACTTATTAGTGTGTGACCTTTGAAAGTCTCCACGAGCCTCGCTTTCCTTATCTGTAAGATAGAGACGATGCCTCCCACGCAGGACGAGTTTAAGGGTTCTGTGTGTGAAGCACTTGCACGTAATAGATTCTCAACAGAACGTACTGATGATAATAGCACAATGATTTTAACGAAATGTGATAAGTGCCATCCAATTTTACTGAAATTTCATCCAGTAAATTTCTATCATTGTTATACTTGGGGAGAAAAATTAAAGGTACTGCTATTTATGGGTCTTGCTTTCTCAAAAGCATGGTCTTCAAGTATCCATTATAGAATCTGCTACTGAAATCTTCAACAGGAGGGGGAATGTGGTTCTGTGTCATGCAACAGGAACTAGGGGAAAAAGTAATTTTCATATCTTCGAAATATAAGTTTTTTCGTCCCAATTATATTTAGAGATATTGAAATGGAAAAGAACAAGACAGACACGAGACCTACTCTCAAAGTTTCTATAGCCTAGTAGGAAAGGGACGACTTGCAACAGAAATCACTGAAGCGTGCTAAGTGACACTGCATCCCAGGGCCCTTCCCTTGGTCTGGAGTGTCACAGAGCTTTCCTCACCTGTACTGGGTAGACAAGAGAACATCCAGAAGGAGGGTGGGGAGGCACCCTCCAGGTGAAGCAAAGAGCCTAGGTAAACACCCTGAGCCCTGAGGTGGAAAGAAGGCTGGGTCAGGGAGGGGGAGTTGGGTGAGAGTCAGAAGAAAAGCCTTGTGGGGGCACCTGGCTGGCTCAGTCGGTGGGGCATGTGACTCTTGATCTCAGGGTTGTGAGTTCAAGCCCCATGCTGGGTGTGGAGAGTACTTGAAAATAAAATCTTCCCTGAAACAAATAATACATTATATGCTAATAATTTTATTTTAAAAATTGAAGGAAAAAGAAAAGAAAATCTTTTTTAAAAAAAGGGAGGGGGCACCTGGGTGGCTCAGTCGGTTAAGCATCTGCCTTCAGCCCAGGGTCCTGGGATCGAGCCCCTCATCTGGCTCCCTGCTCAGCAGGAAGCCTGCTTTTCCCTCTCCCTCTCCCTCTGCCCCTCCCCCTGCTTGTGATCTCTCTCTCTCTCTCTCTCTCAAATAAATAAAATCTTTTTTAAAATGTATTTGATAGGGTCACCTGGGTGGCACAGCGGTTAAGCGTCTGCCTTCGGCTCAGGGCATGATCCCGGAGATCTGGGATCGAGCCCCACATCGGGCTCTTCTGCTGTGAGCCTGCTTCTCCCTCTCCCCCTCCCCCTGCTTGTGTTCCCTCTCTCGCTGGCTGTCTCTATCTCTGTCGAATAAATAAATAAAATCTTAAAAAATAAAAATAAAAAAAATAAAATGTATTTGATAAACCATGTACTACCCCGGGAATATTAAATAATATATACCATTTACCTTCCTAAATACTCCAAAAATGAAATATTTTTATTCCCAGGGGTTTTCAATAAGGAGTTATGGAACTCTACTCCTTATTGATTGCCAAAATGTTTTTGTAGATTAGGAAAGTAAACCCTTTTTCATAGATTTTGCCAGTTTTCCCCCTTTTTTGTCATGTTCCAATCTATCTTATAGTACCATAGGTTTTTCAATTACTAATTAATTCATGTCCATTGCAAAAATATATATATATATATATAGAGATTATGACAATGTGTCTTAATCCTTTCAAGTCAATGATGACTTTGAAAATCTGATTAACGTAATGGGAAAGTTCCTCAGAAAATTTACATATAATTTTGCATATACTTTCAGGAGCTTTAATAGACTTAGGCACAAGATTAGGAACCTCTGCTTTCTATGCTCTTCCTAGGAACTTTCGTCCTTTCCAAGGGATGATCCTTTTCAATCATCACCTATCAAGACAGGCAAATATATATATGATACATATCGACATCTCTATCTATTTGTATATCTATACCTATATATACCTTCAGCCCAGATCCATTTCCTAATTATTATATCTCCATATTCATCAGACTACTAAGTATCTCCACTCAAGTATTTCACTAACATCAAACTCAACATATCAAAAACTAAAATCATTTCCTCCTATGCCAAACTCGTTCATCTAATTTTTAATGAATGGAACCACTAACCATTCAACTGAGCCAAAAATCTGGTCAGCAACCATGACGTCCATCTCTCCTCTATCTTTAATCTTCTCTCTTCTCAAATTGGTATCTCTCAATTTTATCCACTTCTCATCTCCATTGCAACAAAATTAGTTTTGGTCACCACGTATTGCCTGTATTATTGTAACAGCCTCCCAATAGCCCTCCTTCTAGAGTTTTCATTCCCTCCATTCCGTGTTCAACCTCACAACCTTTCTAAAATGCAAATCTGATAACACTGGCTCACTTAAAACTCTTCAATGACTCCCCACAGCTCTAGGGATAGTGTCCATACTCCTTAATGCGGCTTACAAAGTCCTTTACCAACTACAACACACTTAATTCTTGCATGATCACCGTATATCTGATCCCGTCCCCCCAGTAGCTGTATTAGTAAATGTCACCCTTTACCAAGTGGCTCAAGACAGAAGCCTGGCCTCTGTCCTTCCCATCACCTTCTAGATCTAACTAGTCACCATATCCTGTGGTTTCTACCCCCAGCACCACCGCCCTGGTCCAAGCTGTCATATTTTTCTCACTGACTACGAACCTAGCCTTCTCTCATTGAGTACGGAATAAAACAGACGGTTCTAGGGAGTAACCTGACCAACCAGGCTTCATCATCTTTCTCCCTAATGAAACTGAAGTCAGGGTAGAAGAGGAGGGAGAAGAGGGCACGGGGAGAGCGAGCAGCTCTAAGCCAACAAGCAAGGCTTTGCGTTCAATTTCAGTGGCCACTCATTCAGGGCTCACCTGAATGAACTTCTAGTGTTTTCAGGTCTTTGTTAAATAAAATGTTAAAATGTGCCTCATTGCTCATTGCATTTGTTTGTTTTTGAGATGCTTTGCTTAGCAGCCACAGCCACACTGTCTTTAGAGTTGTCCCATTATGATAAGATTCCTTCTTCCCCCTGCCCAGAGAATGACCAACAATGAAGGTGCCTTTTAGGCGGCATGTTTCAATCTTACTTCTCACTACTCAGCCTCTAATCACTAATTAACAAGTAGGATAGTGGGGGACCCTTATTCCCATAACCCATCCAATACCTGGGAAACAGCATTTACTACTGGATCACAAGGAGTCGTCTCCACCCTCAGTCTGGCCTGTGGGGCCATTACGCTTCCTCTTTCAGAGACCATGTGTCTGCCAGCATCCCATCCTCACCTCCCAAACTGTCAAGAACTGCGAAGGGTCAGAGACTTGACCCTACTTGCAAGCTAACAAGCTAGTCTGGCACAGTTTTGTGGGTGCTGGCAGAAGACCTGAGATTCTAGGGTTGGACACAAAAGGACTTTCTTACTAACAGCAAGAGCCAAAGTATCATTGTCTTGTTCTGGTTCCCAAGCCCCAATTCCAACAGGATGATCAAAGGAAAGGCCAGGTCATAAGGATACATGCAGAGCGTGGCATTTCAGGGAGGAACCCTGAGCACAGGGAACCCAACTCTTTTACAGTGTCCTTTACTCCAGATGGAGACACTCTCTCATTATAGCCTTCTATTTAATAGACCTGTTCCTATTTCTCTTTCTGACTCTCAAGATTCTCTGTAAAGCCAAACTTCCATCTACGTCAGGCCAGTGTTTCATAATAATCACCAGCTATGCAACAACAACTTAACGGATTTCAGAGAAGAGTGAGGATGGATTAAAGATTTCCGAGTAGAAGACTAGGATAAGTCATCTGTATACCCATCTAAGCTAGTGATTCTCAACTTCTGTCTTCAACTCACCAGAGATTCAGATATTAGACATCCACTTATCAATGGTTCTCTATGGGGGTGGGGGTGTCCCTGGGGCAAAGCCAAATTTGAGCATTAATTAAACAAATTCAAAGTTAATTCCTCATAATCGTTAATTTGCTTGAATACCGAAACTACGTAATTACAAATTAACGTCACCATCCCTGTTTAATAGTGATGATATAAATTGACTCTTTGAAAATACCAAACTTTTATATATTACTCCATACCTCTAGACTAGAAAACACTTCAAAAGGCTAGTCCTTAAAAGTTAGAGGCAAAAATACTTAACATATTTTTAAATAGCAAAACTTATTATGGAAGGCATGTTAAAATAGGTCTCGTTTTTTTAATTAGCAATACTTTTATGTTGAGAGGCATATCAAGATATACTTACTACTTACTTGTCCACAGCAGTCAATTCAGAAATTTAAATACTAGATCAATATTTAACAATCGGGGGGGAAAATATACCGCTACACCAGCTGATTTTTCTTTGAATTTAATGAGTTTACATCAAAAAATTAGGTAGTCATTTTACATTTAAGGAATAAAAATCTTTAAAAAAAAATACAAAGAGTGAAAGGATTTTAACCAAGTTTACATTTCTTTTTGCTATAGTTTTTAACAATTCATCTCATCTTATTGCAATGTGCAAATGCATTTGCAGCACCCGTTACAATCAGGAAACTAAATTTAAGGAAGTACATTGCTAATAATAACCCTCAAAGGAAACTGATTTACTTTCTACTAAAAACTCTATGGATATAAGCATTACATAACAATGCTATTTAACCTATTGTCATAAGAATCATCACCAAAGTTTTCTGGAAATGAGTCCACATAAGAATTAAATATTTAAAAGGTGAAATGTTCCTTATTTTAACTTTAGCAAGATCTTTCTTTTTCATTGTTAAGAAATACTTTAATAGTTTTAAAGCAAAAGCTGTTAAGAGTAGAGTCTAGATAGCTAAAACTGTACTCCTGAGTTCAAACTTACAGATAAGTCTTTAGTAAATAGTTCTCAATAAAATATCCTCCCTCCCCATCCCCCTGCCCCAAATCTTGTATTGTTTCTTACAAAACTTTGGTCAAGAGTAGAAATATACCCAGGCAGATGGATGTGCCGTACAATAGCAAGAACAGCAGAGCCCAACTAATGACTTTGGGTTTTAGAAATAGAAGGCAATTAAAATGTACTCAAAGTTACATTAAGAAAAGCTTTCACAGGGTAATATTGAAACGGTCACAAAGGTTAAGAAAATACTGATATCAAAGTACAAATGACTACAATGTTAAAATAGACAAAAACTACTATACAAGAGCCTCTTTTAAAATTAAAAATAAAGAACACAACACATGAGTCAGGATTATTTTCCTGTTCTACTCATGAATTTTAGTCTTTATATCCGTAGGGTTGGTTATGGTGACATCTAGTAGAGTTTCTTATGACATCTGATGAGGTTTCACCCCAACTTCAGAGGACGCTTCTTCCCCAAGGAGCCGCTCGAGTCCGGTCACATGCTGGTCATTGTACAATCTCAAAGTAGTGCAGTATCGCCATGATGTGCTGAGGCATGAAGACATATCCTGTGTACAAGGCCATCCCCACGATGGAGACCAGCATGGAATCTGAGTTGTAGTTAAGGAAACAATCTCCTTTCTCTTCACTGATTCCAAAGGAAATCCCCCAATTTTTTCAACTGTTTTATGGTGAAGTACCCACTCACTGACTGCTTTCTCATCTGTGTCAAGAAATAATCATTACAGCCACTAATATTAACTATGCCCGGCACCATTCTAAGTTCCGGAGCTCACTTTATCTTCACTATCACCTTCCAAGACAGGTACCTGCCTGTTACTCTCCCTGCTTTACTCTGAAACACCAGACAGCTTAAAATGAAACATAGAAAGTGACACTGTTGAACCTAAGAAACAGAAATGTATAAGAATAAAATTGTATTTAATGACTTCAGAAGGTCTACCACCTTCTGCCACCAATGAAAAAAAAATGTATGATCCAACAATTTTTAAATTATTTAGACTGTTTGGCTAAAAGCACTGGCTTGTCTAAGCCAAGATCAATCATAAACCTCATGACATATAAACTGACAGCACCTACCACTATTAAACATTTATTATCATTACTCTTACTATTATTATTATTATTGCTATCACTGAACTTTGCAACATCAAATAAAAGTCGTCCTGACAACCTAAACAATAAACATTTGTATTGTGTTCCAAAGGAACTGAAATGGCATACATGCAAATCAGCAAGAAGCCCTCTTCTTGGGCCACACAAAATACTGCTAACAAAAATTATGTAAACTCTAAGGGCTTTCTGCTTTGCTGTCATGTAGCCATGTTCGAAGGAATAACTGCTTCTGGGCTGGGACCACATTTTATTAATCCATTCCTTCACATCCTCTCTCTCTCTCCCCTGTCCCCGTTCCTATCTTTCAGACGCTCCGACCATGGAAAATGGGTGACATTCTTTCACAAGAAGATAGGGTTTAAATAAACAATGTGCTTACTACCAAATAATATTTGCATAACAGTTCAGTTGACAAACCTCTTTTATATATTATCTTGCTTGACCCTAACAGCTTTCCTGTGAAATGTTTATCATGACCATTACTCATCAGAGCCTGACAGAACACTGAGTGACTTGTCCAGGGCCGTACAGGAAGCTGTCCCCAGAGCCAGAGCACAAACTGAAGCCAGCTGACTTATACCCCCAATTCATTCTCCTCATCTAGCAACCATGGATGAAGTCTCCCATAATCATTTTTTAAATTTAGTTTCAGCCTCCCTTAATCCAGTTCTTTCTAGGAGTCATTGTTTCAACTATTTGAAATAGTTGATATAACTACTGATTAACTGTTTGCCTAGTCACTCAATCTAGAAACTTCTTCGATTCCTCCTCCACAGATTCAAATTATCTAAGACGTCTCAGTTCTTCCCAATCCCTACAAATGACTTTTATATCTCATGTTCCCCTACCCTAATCAATGATAAATGAGTGAGGTATTTACCATTCCTTAATTATGTCAAAGCTTCCATCTTAAGCCTCTAGCCACTTTCCATGCCACTCTTTACTAAAGTGATCCTTTTAAAATACATTAGGCTTCCCAATGCAATAGGACAGCACTTGGAATTCTAAGCCAAACGTCCAAGAACCTTTCCAATCTAGTCCAAAGTACCTTAGGTTGGAGTCCATAGAAGTAGACAGAAATTCAGAGATCGGGACAGGGATTCTTGTACAAGTTATTCTTGAGGGAGTTTTAGCAGAAGGGAGTAAGTAGAGCAGAACTGAGCAGGAAGAAAAAGGTAAGTAGGTTCAGGGGCTCAGCTCCCATAGGACGCGCTGGAGCATGAATTTTACCACATGGTGGTTTTGCTTTGAGGCGAGAGGCCTGACTTTCTGTATCCCTTTATCTATCAATCATTAGCTGCAGAATTGAGTGAGAAAAACCGACCTGGGTAAGACAGCTGCCTTGGCCAAGGGGACCGCGAGAAGTGATGAGCAGACAACAGAGGCTGGGGGAGAGCTACACCAGCGAGTAGAGGGGGTTGAGGTGGAGACCAAGAGCGTCCCCTACTACGCTACTTTCCCATGTAACTTTCAACACCCAAATAATTCCCCTGATAAGCACAACCTACTCACAGCCATATTATGTGAGCCTCAGAAAACAATGCTTTATATTTTCATACTGCTCCGCTTTTGCTTATGGTTTAATAATAATATAGTAAGAATAACAGAAGTAACCGCAGCATTCATTCTGTGCATGTCCAGTATGTGCCCAGCACGGTGTTAAGTCCTTCAGCCAGTTCAAGTAATCCCAAATCTTGAAATCAGAGTAAGCAATGGAGCCAATTCCAAACCAGATCAGTCAAACCAAAAATCTGTGTTCTTAACCACTGTGCATAATACCTTCCTATATGTGGAAAATCCTATTCCTTCTAATAAAACCCAATCATTCTTAGAGCTTAGTTAGTTATCCTCTCTCAGATGAGGCCTTCCTTAGCTTTCATATTTTTCCCATTCTTACCCCCCAGCCTCTTGGCCCTACTGTACATAAAGCTCTTTATTCATATAATTTGGCCCTTATTACTTGACATTATCTATTTTTTATGAATTTTTTTAAAGATTTTATTTATTTATTTATTTGACAGAGAGCAGGAAAGCACAAGCAGGGGGAGCCACAGAGGGAGAGGGAGAAGCAGGCTCCCAGCTGAGCAGGGAGCCTGATGTGGGACGCATCCCAGGACTCTGGGATCATGACCCGAGCCGAAGGCAGACGCCTAACCGACTGAGCCACCCAGGCGCCCCCTATTTTTTATGTATTTATCTCATCCAGTTTATCAACTTCTTGAGCATAGGAACAATGTCTTCTCTTTTTTGTATCTCCAACATCTAACATAATACATGCTTAATAAACATTTGATGAATAATGAAATTCCTCAAGAAACATTTGATTCTAGATTCGTTGTGACACTTTCTACACATTTCACACATTACTGTGATGAAAAACTTTATAGTGACCACAAAAAAGGAAAATAAAATCCATTTCTAGGCAATATTGTATTTTCAGAATGTTTTTAAGGCTTTTTACACTTTTATTTAAGTCTTATTAATGTACACACTGGGGCACCTAGGTGGCTCAGTCAGCTGAGCATTGACTCCTTGGCTCAGGTCAGGATCTCTGGGTCCTGGGATTGAGCCAGAATCTGGCTCTGTGCTCAGCAGGGAGTCAGCCGGAGAGTCTCTCTCTCTCTCTCTCTCTCCCCCTCTGCCCCTCCCCCCCACCAAATAAATAAATAAAATGTACACACCAAACAAATGAAATGGTAAGATCGTCAGGTCAATGGCTCAAAGTCAACTAGGAAGTAATCAGTAATTAGTAAAAACAGCCATTTGAATGATTATATTACATACTCTTTATGGCACTATAATTCTTTAATTTAGTATGGAGACTAGATCAGTTAAGAAACATGCATAAATTACCTTAACAGGTTACTTTACTGTAAGACAAGAATCTGAAACTTAAGTTCTATTTTGTGAACATTAAAGTGTCAAAATTTTAAATTCCTGTATGCATATAAAATTATGTTTTGCAAGTGAGGCAAGAATTACCAGACTTGAAAAGGTTTTTTGCCTGATTAAAACATAAGGTACTAGAGGGGCGCCTGGGGGGCTCCCTCGGTTAAGCGTCTGCCTCCGGCTCAGGTCATGATCCCAGGGTCCTGGGATCGAGCCCCGCATCGGGCTCCCTGCTCAGCAGCGAGTCTGCTTCTCCCTCTCTCTCTACCCCCTCTCCTGCTCGTGCTTCACTTACTCTCTCTCAGATAAATACATAAAATCTTTAAAAAAAAACCATAAGGTACTAGAGGTCATGGCTTTATATAGCATTATGCTGTGAATAAAAGCACTAGGAAATAAATGATAATTATATATGCTAAATGCAGGATGGTTACTTGGTGAGGTGAAATAGGGAGAGGAAGAAAGGAGAAGTAACCGAGAAGGGGCATAAATGGAGCTTCACATGTATTAGTAACGCTTTTTTTCACCTAGTTGGTAGTATATACACATTCACTATATTATTCTTTATGGAGGTTTTGTATGCCTAAATAGTCAGGGTTTTTTTAATAAAAACTGTAAGAGAAAATGAAACTACATATAGTACTAGACTAAAACCTGTTTTGTGTGAAGGATTCTCCCCCTTTACAAAATTTGAGTTAGACATCATTGGGTCTAATTTGTTACTAGGAAATAAATAGAAAGTCGCAGCTCTCAGAAACAGAATAAGCTCTCAGAAACAGAATAAACAATTCTTGATTCTGGCCAAGATAAAGAGAAAATTATTGAAAGTCACTTGAACCTAGATGCGAAAATGCCAATTCATAAGCTGCTCAAAAAAATTATTTAATAAAAAACTTAACCTAACCTTCTACCCATAGCCACTTATTAAATTTAACCTTATCCTGTGTGTCTCCAAAAAATGTTTCTATGTTCTGATCCCCTTTCTCCTAATTATTCCCAGAATCACAATAATTAAATGAGCCTCTAACAGTGAGTTTTCTGTACAATTTAATGCCAAAAGTATCCCCAAAAATTATCTTAAAGCTCTGAAACATAAGAAAATATTTAAAACCAACTTAACTACACAGTTGGACACACTAGGTGAGTAAGTAGACAATGGGACCACGAGGGACTTCTACTAGCCTTAATAATCACCTTTCCAAAAAATGCAAAAAGAAGGCCACTTTTATAAGTACTTTCTACAAATGCAATTGAAGTGATGTAGTTCAAGTAGCTGCCACGCAACTCAGTTGAATATTCCCTGAGACGATGCTTGACACCACTTAAAACGGTAGTTTTACTGATGCTCTTAGGCGCTGGTTTTATCATGACATTTGCAAGGTTCGCCTCCTTAGAAGTGTTCTTACAAACAGAGCTAAACATATACCATTTAGAGTATACACTACCTCTAATTTTATCTGGTACTTGAGTGGATTTCTCAATCCACTGCATTCTTTAACACACCTCTCAAAGCTTAAAGTATCCTTCACACCCTGTGAAGTACAAGGAACCGGTACTGGAAACACCAGGGCCCTGGAGGAAACCTAAGTTTGAGCTGTGACTCCGCCAATCCCCGACTGTGCAAAAAACTCTCTGGTCACCAGTCTCCTTATCTATAAAATAAGGACACGCATCACCTACCTTTCAGGGCTGGTGTGAGAATTATGAATCAAATCCATTTGGCAACAAAAGGCAATATAAGCCTTATTAAAATCACTGTTGGAGGGCTCAGGCATTTAACATCATGACTTAGACAATGCTTGGGAATTGCCCAAGGTCACCCTACTCCTAATTTGTTATTAATTTATAGTATAATTCTGGGACATCACAACCCCTCTGGAACCAAGTTTCTTCTCCATAAAATGAGGCCACTTCCTGCATTAACATTTTAGGATCCCACCTGCATGGAGCAGGCCCTTAGGCACCACCTCTCAATCACCCTTCATGTAATCTTCTGTTTCACACACACAGAAAAAAAATGCAAACAATCTATATTTTATAACACACATACATTGGAAGGTAATACACAAAATGAGAGAACAACCTTTCTATCTACCAAACTCTTACGGTTGTCTTTAATAATAGACATATCAGTAGTTGTACACAAATTAACCAGGATGACATTCTAGAGGGGGCTATGTGATCTGAGAAGAACAGAATAAAGTTAATGACATCTCGAGTATAACCAAAAAAAACCCTCAAAAACAAAAACAAAAATTTGTTTTGTGTGTTCGTAACTGTCTCTACCACGGAATGGTAAGTGCTTAAGAGTGAGAGCGCCTTGGTTCAGCTGCACCTTTGCTTCCAGCTGTGGTGCACGACTACATAAAGCAGGGCCTTCATAAATCATTCAAGAACTGAGCAGATAGGGGTGCCTGGGTGGCGCAGTCGTTGGGCGTCTGCCTTCAGCTCAGGGCGTGATCCCGGTGATCTGGGATCGAGCCCCACATCGGGCTCCTCTGCTATGAGCCTGCTTCTTCCTCTCCCACTCCCCCTGCTGTGTTCCCTCTCTCGCTGGCTGTAAATAAATAAATAAAATCTTTAAAAAAAAAAAAAGAACTGAGCAGATAATGTGCCAGGATATGTGCAGGCACTGAAGATCAATGTTTGTTCAAGGACTGAATGAACAATCAGAGGTTATTTATAACCTGGATATAACATAAATATTTTATGGGTTCAGCGGATTTAAAAGCAAATGAATTTAAAAGCAAACGTGGAACCATATCTCTGTATGTTGTTTGCTGTTTCTTTAACAGGGATCCCCAACTAATCATGAGCTGGGAAGTTTCCAGCTAGATAGGAAAAAATAAAGATTTCTTTTGCCCATACAAGAGCCATCCCCAACCCTTTTCCCAGCAACTTAAGAAAAAAAAAAAAAAATCCTGGTAACAGAGGAAATGCTTTCATGATAAGTACAGTACGTCAGAAGCAAGACCACAGTAACTAACACTTTCTGTACCAACCAATAACTGCACTATCACTGCCTACCTTGATAACCTATTCATAAGACTTTGGAGAAATCAAAGGTAGTTTCTTATCAGAAAAAACCCAGAGACCTTTGTTCCAGCAGGTATGACTTACACCTCTTCACTAATCTAAATAAATTTCAATCATTTAAGTCTCTGATTGCACTGTTCACTCAAAAAACAAAGCTAAAATGTCACTTAAAACAATCCAGTCTTCTCTATGGACTACGAGAAACAAACTGAGGGCCTCAGAGGGGAGGGGGGTGGGGGAATGGGATAGACCGGTGATGGGTAGTAAGGAGGGCACGTATTGCATGGTGCACTGGGTGTTATACGCAACTAATGAATCATCGAGCCTTACATCGGAAACCGGGGATGTACTGTATGGTGACTAACATAATATAATAAAAAATCATTAAAAAAAAAAAAATCCAGTCTTCTATTAGTCAAAGTCCTTTTGTAAAGTCAATTCTGAATGCTACTTTTATCCGTAGAAATACGCAGAAGTTCTGATAAGTCTAATTTATTTTAAGGAACCATCTTAATAAAAAAAGAAAAATCATTTGATAAAGTATTATTATAGGCTGTTTTGTGAAAAGCAATCAAAACCCTAAGTGAAAACAATTGTCGACTACTGAATAAGGCTCTAAAAAGGAAATCTTCCTTACCACTATGGGTTTTTTTTTTCCCTTGACTTCAAAAAGCTGGGGATCATCTTATACAATTCAACACCCAAAAAACAAATAATCCAATTAAAAAAATGGGCAGAAGACATGAACAGACATTTCTCCAAAGAAGACATACAGATGGCCAACCGACACATGAAAAGATGCTCAAAATCACTCATGATTGGGGAAACACAAATCAAAACTACAACGAGATATCACTTCACACCTGTCAGAATGGCTAGAATCAAAAACACAAGAAATAACAAGCATTGGTGAGGACGTGGAGAAACAGGAACACTTGTACACTGTTGGTGGGAATGCAAACTGGTGCAGCCACTGTGGAAGACAACATGCAGATTCCTCAAAAAGTTAAAAATGGAACTATCCTATGATACAGTAATTGCACTACTGGGAATTTACCCAAAAAATACAAAAACAGTAATTCAAAGGGATACATGCACCCCTATATTTACTGTAGCATTATTTACAATGACCAAATTATGGAAGAAGCCAAGTGTCCATCAACAGATTAACAGATAAAGAAGACGTGGTGTGTGTGTGTGTGTGTGTGTGTGTGTATGCATGTATGCATATAAACATACACACACATACACATACACACACACACACAATGGAATATTATTCAACCATAAAAAAAGAACGAAATCTTGCCACTTGCAACATGGGTAGAGCTAGAGAGTATAATGCTAAGTGAAATAAGCCAATCAGAGAAATACTGTATGATTTCACTCATATGTGGAATTTAAGAAACCAAACAAGCAAAGGAGAGAAACAAAAAAGGGGAGAGAGACAAACCAAGAAACAGACTCTTAACTATAGAGAGCAAACTGATGGTTATCAGAGGGGAGGTTGGTTGGGGGGATGGGTGAAATAGGTGATAGTGATTAAAGAGTACATTTATCAGGGCACCTGCGCAGCTCAGTCCGTTGGCCGACCCTTGGTTTCAGCTCAGGTCATGGTCTCGGGGTCGTGGGATGGAGCCCCGCATCAGGTTCCATGTTTGGAGCAGAATCTGCTTGGGATTTTCCCTCCCTCTCCCCCATCCGTCACTTGCACTCACGAGCACACTCTCTCTCTCTCTCAATAAATAAACAAACAAAATCTTTAAAAAAAGAGAGAGAGTAATTTATCATGATGAGCCCTGAGTAATGTACAGAATTACTGAATCCTATATTGTACACCTGAAACTAACACTGTATGTTAACTATACTCAAATCAAAATTTAAAGCTTAGTAAAAAAAAAACAAAAACAAAAAAAAACAAAACTGGAGATCACCAAGAGAAGTGTTAAGAAAGTGTATTGTTACCAAACATATCAACTGTCTCTTGATACTTTTCTAACTGCCTTCAAATGAAAGCAAGTGGAAGATATTGATACTGTTACAGTCTGTGTATGTTAGTCAATTTTATATTTATGGGTCCTATTGAAGGACATCACATCAGCTTCTGACCATTCTGTAGTGTGTTGATTATACCAAAGTATAGAAATTCACTTTAGAAATGATAACTTGATGACAAACTCTTTAAAAACTAAACAAACAAAAAAGCATGCTGCTGAAACCAGCATGTTCAACTCTGAACCAGTCCTGGAAATGGTTTGCAGCTCTGAGCCCAGAGACACCAAGACTGTGTATCACTGTGTGATAATTATAGTTTATAAATAAGCGTCTATTAATTTCATGCAGATTTGAAGTCCCAGGGTCAAGGGGGGAAAAAAATCCCAGTCTGTTCTGAAATATGCTGTAATACATTTCTGGAACATCAGCTATCTCACACCTGACTAGCACAGCATAGGAGCTGCATTGTTTCATATGGGATTTCTCATAAGTTAGGGAAGCCAGATTAGTGGGAGAATTATAACCTTCTTCAAGAAACAACCTTTAGCTCAGCTGCTGCACAGACCGGAGTCCTTTGAGCTCTATCTTAAGAAAGTTAAAAGTCAGCATCTGCACCAAGGCTCCGTCTGCAGAAAGGCTAGCTCCACACTGGCTCCTGCGCCCCCTTGATGGCAGCCCACGCCATCCGCACCACTGATGTCCATGCAGTTTTAATGGCCCCTGAGGCAGCCTCCAGCCTGCCTGCCTGGGCTATCCAAGTTATCCCTCAAGATGCCAAATATTGTTCTGGTTAGTGCTTGATTACTACGTTGCACTGATTTTGGGTGCCCTGCTCTAGTGCTCTTTTCCCATAAACCCCATTATTTGGGGATTTTTCAGGAACACATCATGGCGAGAAGTCTTGTTTTAGTAGTAATTCTACTTTTCATAGCTATTGATCATAACTAATATCTTTCCATCATTTCATAACTACGATCTTTTAAGCATTCCAATTTATGAAAAGAATATATGCTCTATTTAGTGGATCTTCTGGGATATACAGTTTTAATTATTAAATTTGAACACTGTAGTTGTTTGTTTTTTAAGCAAAAGAATCTATCTTATCTTTGCTCCTAAGTACCTTAAATGTTACAACACTCAAAGCCTAGGGGTAGGTCACAAAGACTTCAAGAATGTGAAGTAGTGGAAGGGGCACCTGGCCGGCTCTGTCTGTAGAGCATGTGGCTTGATCTGAGTCACAAGTTCAAGTACCACACTGGGCATAGGGCTTACTTAAAAAATAAAAATACATATATAGGACCCACAGTCACTTCTACTGACAAATCGCTGGTACCACGTGCTGAAACACTGCAGAATATCTCTGTGTGTTCTGTCCCCACTGCCAACCGTGTGTGGCTTTCCCTGCCCATCCTGGTGCAGACCACTCAGTTCTTGTGCAGCAGTTTTATTCATCTTCCGCCTTTCCTGAAAGCTACTAAAGAAGAAATTATCATATCCTAAGGAGTATAGATAAGGGGGTATTCTAACATTTTTTTTTAAGATTTTATTTATTTATTTGACAGAGAGAGACAGCCAGAGAGAGAGGGAACACAAGCAGGGGGAGTGGGAGAAGAAGCAGGCTCCCAGCGCAGGAGCCTGATGTGGGGCTCGATCCCAGAACGCCGGGATCACGCCCTGAGCCAAAGGCAGACGCTTAACGACTGAGCCACCCAGGCGCCCCTAACATTTTCATTCTAATATCAAGGCAGGGTAAAACAGGCTAGAGCAGCTATCTTTGAACTAAAGCCCAGGAGCCTCAAACAGACCAAGACTTTCCAGAAGGCTAAGATGGGGTAAGGCGAAGGGTTTACAGAATCTTCAGCTGCCACTGTACTCTCTCCTAAAACTGATCCGACAATTATAGTCATCTGCTAGTTGCCCTTCCCATGCCCCACACAACTTCATTTCTCCCACTTTACTTCCTGAATCTGATAATTATGCATTTCCCCAGGGCATGAAATAACCTCTGGGACAGCAAACAAAGGAATAATAACTAACTCGAGTTGTACTTTATTGCATTCGGGTAACAAACTCCTGGCACAGCTGCAAGCCTCACCTATCTAACCATCTAATAATTTGAATTCAGAAGTGAGACACCTTTCCAGCCTGGGCCTGACAGAATGACACCTACAAAGAAGGATGGTGAGAAGAGGGGCCTTTCTGCCATCAGTGAGGTAGTGACGAGAGAATACACTGTCAACAGTTACAAGTGCACCCATGGAGTGCGCTTCAAGGAGCGTGCACTTCAGGCACTCAAAAAAAAAAAAATCTGGAAATGTGCCATGAAGGAGATGGAACTCCAGATGTGCACACTGACGTCAGGCTCAACAAAGCTATCTGAGTCAGAGGAGTGAGAAATGTCCCATAGCACACCCAAGTGTGGCTGTCCAGGAGACACAGTGAGGATGAAGGTTCACCAAACAAGCTTAATACATTGGTTATCTATGTACCTGTTACCACTTAGAAAAATCTACAGTCAATATGGATGAGAACTAACCACTGATTGTCAAATCAAGTCATAAATTAAAAAAGGGGGGGGAGACAGGAGTATACGTGTTTATGTAACAATTTTTTGAGCAGAAAAATGGCACTGAGCTTTTTCTGACAGAAATTAAGGCTGACTTCACCTACTTGGCTTCATGATGAGGACCGGCTTTGCCAATTAGGTTATGTGATGAACACTTTTTATGAATTGTACAAGAAAAAACTGAGTTTTAAGGTTTTAACAAAAATATGCAATAATAAAATACATATAAGAAAAGCAAGGAATGAAATCCTTTGTAACTGTCTAAATTTACTATGAAATATTTCGGATGTGAACTTAAATGAACAAGATGATGGACAGCCAGTATAACATGCTCTTTGATCTTCTAGGGGCTACACAAGCGAAAAGTCTGAATACCTTTGCGGCAGAGACTTGCAAGTATTAATGTATCAGTTACAATTATTCTTACCTTTGCTTCCCCCCTCCCCAGCCCTTCCTTGTAACAGAGACTGCATTCATTTCTACAAAAGGAAGTTCAAAAGGAAATGGCATGAAATATAAAAGACTGAAGATTATTGAGAAGAAATTCATTTTTTTCCTTAAGTTTGAAGGCAATGTTCAGGTTATTTCAACATTATTCTGAAATCACATTTTGTTTGAAAGTACCTTGATAAATCTTTCTAAAAGGCACTAAGCTGACTTGCTAAGAGTATTTTTCTAGAAGTAACTTTCTCTAATGTTAAGAATTTTTCCCTAATCATCAAACCACATGCTGATTTTTACTGGAACTCTAGTTAAAGTGTCAAAGAATTCTGTACATACATTTTCTTCAAGAGGCACTCATTAAGAAGAAAGTTCTAGTAGAAGACTCTGGTGAATTGGGGTTTTTATGATAATTCCTTCTGCTGAATAGCTCAGAGGAAGCTCTGCCAAAGACAGAGAAAGTGATCTAAAGGTCCTCCCGGGCCAAAATATAGGTTTTTCTTAGTCAATTTTATTTGTTGTTTATTTACAAAAATATGTTACATAGGAAATACACAGAAAGAGATACTGACTTAATTATTAATACCTTCAAAAGTGGCAGGGCAAAATGTATTCCCCAATCACCTCCACACTGGCTTATAAAAACTCTGATTTCACCAAACCAGGCACTATTAAACACGGATTAAGAGCATTTCCAGGTGTTCAGAGATATTTCAAGAGAGATGCACAGAAACTGGTGACACTGGCTGTTCTGGACTGGCTGAAGTGGAAAGAAGACTTTTACCAGCTACGTTTTTGGTGCCTTTTGAGTTTTGAACCATGAGGATGTATAATCTATTTTATTTACAATTTTAGAATTCATATTTTCTAAACTCTCAAATATTTTAGTATATTAAGATACAAAGAAAAAGTTTCAATTCTAGCTGTAAGCACTTGAGGATACAGCAAAAAGCTGAGAAAATAAATTAACTTAGCTGCTGCTGAAACAGCATACACCATGAATTTTGCAACGCTTTTTTTTTCATTATCATGCAAAGCCTACCTTAATCCGAAATACCTACCTTTGCTTCTACCCTTGCCTCCTCTCACCACCATTAATCTACCCCAAACCCTGCAGCCAAAGTAAACCTTTTCGAACCTAAGATCAGATCAGATCACTCCTCTCTCAAAACCTTCTAAGAGCATCCTTCTCAATGAAGAGTAAAAGCCAAGGGTCTCCTGGGTGGCTCAGTCAGTTAAGCACCTGCCTTCAGCTCAGGTCATGATCTCAGGGTCCTGGGATGGAGCCCCAAATCAGACTGCCAGCTCAGTGAAGAGTCTTCTTCCCCCACTCTCTGCCCCTCGCCCCCCATGTGTGCGTGCACACTCTCTCTCTCTCCCTCAAATAAATAAAAGCTTTTTTAAAAAATCCTCCAAGATCTCCACTGACTCTGACGTCATCACCTACTGCTCTCCCCCCATGGTCACTCTGCTCCAGCCATACCTGCCTCAGGGGTGGCCTTCACACATGCCAGGCAGGGTCTGGACTCAGGAACTTTGCACTGGCTGTTCCCTCTGCCAGCTATGCTCTGCCCTCAGATTTCCACCCTGCTAACTCCATCACTTCCTTTATGTTTTACTCAAATAGCCCTTCTCAATGAAGCCTCTCCCGACATCCTCTTTAAAAACAGCATTATGGAAAACAGAAAAGTAGGTCAGTGGGATAAGAAATGTACACTGACCTACTTTTCTGTTTCCCATAATGCTTACCACCTAGCATACTCTATAATTCAATTATAAAAGTTCCACAAGGACAGGGATCTTTGTCTCATTTGCTCAGATGTTTTGCAAGCACCTAAGCCAGCGTCTGGTAGCAGGTATGCACACAGAAGTATCTGGTGAATTAATAAATGGCCCTAACCTGCTTTTTCAACTTTACTTCACACTTATTCTGCCTTAAAGAATCCCTGTTCCAGCCAGTCAGCCTGGGGTACTCCTCATCCCCGCACACCTCTACACCCAAGTCCACACCTTCTTCCCATTTGGGGGAACAAAAAGAAAACAAAAAATCAAAACACTCAAATACCTCCCGGAAAGTTCTCTGAGCACTCCCAGTCCCCATGTTCTTCCTGCCCTGTGTCCCAGGGCACTTTTTGCCCAGCTCACTCTACTGCAACGACCCCAGGGTGGATCCATCTGAGAACATGCATGAATCCCAATTTTCCCTAAAACTTGCTCTAATTTCCTTGAAGTCCATCTTCCTTGAAAGCTTGTTATAGAACTCAGTACATTGAATATGGAAAAAGAAAGAAAAAAAAAAAAAAAAAACCTGTTCCAGGACTTTTTTTTTTTTTTCCCATTCAAAATGAAAAGAGCTCCACGTCTCATGGAGAAATGTATGTTTTCATGGCTTATTTTCCTAGTTTATTAAATATTAAAATATCAATGAGAAAATTCTTACTGGATTTGAGCGACTCTACTCCAGAGGTATGAGTACCTCCCCTCATCTCCTGAACTCTGAATCCAATACCTAGGAGACCCTACAGGATCTGACCTCGTCTCCTACTACTGATACCCTCCTTCACTCTGCCCCAGCCACACCGGCCCGCGGGCTATATGTGACACCTGACAGACATGCTGCTCAGACATGCTTTGGGGCATTCATACTTACTGTCCCTTCTGCCTAGAATGCTCATTCCCCTGGAATTCTTTCCCTGCTTAAATCTCTCTAAATGCCCTTCCCGACCACTCTAGCTAAAATTGAAAAACATTCCTTCTTCCTTACTTCCTATCCTCTTCTGTTTTATTTTTCTCTGTAACAACTATAACAATCTAATAATCTATATTTTTTACCTATTTATCTAGCAGCATTAGAATAAATATTTTTATCTGTTTTGTTCAGTCGTACCCCCACTATCTAGAATGGTATCTGGCAATTAGGAAGTACCTAATAATTGTGAAATGCAGAATTCAGCAAGCACAAATATTTTACAGATGAATAGACATAACAATGCAAATTTTGTTAACATCTGTTAAAATAAATCAAAGAAGTTCTTTCAATCTATAGCATTTTCTACTTCTTAAAATCTGAATTCTTTTTTTTTTTTTAAGATTTTATTTATTTATCTGACAGATAGAGAGACAGCCAGCGAGAGAGGGAACACAAGCAGGGGGAGTGGGAGAGGAAGAAGCAGGCTCCCAGCAGAGAAGCCTGACGTGGGGCTCGATCCCAGAACTCCAGGATCACGCCCTGAGCCGAAGGCAGACGCTTAACGACTGAGCCACCCAGGCGCCCCTGAATTCTCTCTTCTAAGAACTGAATTCTGTTGGCCAGAAACAGCCAAGTTCCAAAGCTACCCTAAAAGTGATTTAAAATCAGGTCTCTTTTACCATTCCCAAACACTTCTGCAATTCCTTTGAAATGACAAATCAATATACAAACAAATGTTCCTCAAGGACTATCTGTGTGTCCAGCACAGTGGTTTAAAAAAATTCTTTCCTGGGGCGCCTGGGCGGCTCAGTCAGTTAAGCGTCTGCCTTCAGCTCAGGTCATGATCCCGGGGTCCTGGGATTGAGCCCTGCATGGGGCTCCACGATGAACTTGAGAATCTCTTTCTCCCTCTCCCTCAGCCTCTGCCCCTACCCCACCCCCGACTCGTGTGTGTGCACGTGTGCAAGCACGTGTGCTCTCTCAAAAAAAAAAAAAAAAAAAACATTTTTTTTTTTATTTCCTTGAAGAAACAAAGAAACATAGACTGTCTTTCAGGGGGAATCGAATTCCTAACACAAACCAAAAAAACTGCCCACATTTTGCTTAAAATAAATAGAAGCATAAAATGCCATGGAAACATAAGAAGCCATAGAAAGATAGCAAATATAGCTCAGTGACTACAGAATAAATTTAATTTTTAAAAAAAGGCTAAATACCTTTTACTTATGCTTCAAATAATTTTCACAAGGTATTTTTAAATTTTCCACACCTCTCCTCAACAGCATGGTTACAATGTTATTCAGTGAGGCACCACAGGGAGTGTCTCACTGGTTACAAAACCTGTCTCGGTTACAAAACCTCCTCTTCTCCTTCCCCACTGATGGCTGCCAGTAGGGAAAGGGGGCTTTAGAAACATGTTAAAACTTCTCCTCTGGAGCAGGAGGAGCTCGATGGATTTCAGTCTGCACAGGTCGGCTACAGTATTCATTGCAATACTACTCCGCACTTACGTGATTCACTTCATTGTTACCTTCTGTTTTAATCAGGTGTCACATCCCCTTTTCCTGCACAAGAGAAACCATGTCTGCACGTGGAAAAAGTTCAAATACTGGCTGACAAAGCAAAAGCTAATGTATCATTTCAAATGTGGTAACAGAAAGCAGATGATAAGAGAAAAATTTAGGGTACGGGCCCTAGCATGGAAGGACTTACAAAACGGATTTTTACATCTTACTCTTTCAAGACCACTTGCAGTGTGCCCGACTTGACACAGATGCATTTCCTTAAAAACGTACTGAAAATTATTTTTTGTGAATCACAATTTCCTTACTTAGATAATTTCAAAAAACCCTTATATTCAACTGGGATTGACCTTTCAATTTACAACTGTTAATGAACTTCTAGCTATTTGATTTGGAGAAACAGAGAAGCAAATTCAGATGTTCAAGGATGCCTCTAGAAAAAATGTACAGAAGTAGTTAATAACAAGGTATCACTGTTCCCTAAAACAAGGACAACTTCAATTTATTAAAGGAGTTATAGCAAAGACGTGGAATCTAACGCCATTACCTTGTTCTAGAGTCTTTCTCTTAGGACCTTCTAACTCAGAGACCATTTCTCAGACAACCGGACAAATTTCTCCTACACGAAATGTTAGGTGCTAGCAGTGGTAACTGTTTTCAATGTGATTTTTAAGAAAGTATGTCTTTTCAAAACCATTAACTAGCCACAAAATTGTTCTATGTGAAGCTTACTAATTATTAATGAATTTATGAAATTCAAACTACTTCACAGTAATTAAAGCTCCTAATGAGTGGGGGGAAATGCAGCTTTCTCATTCAGTTCCTTCCTCCAAGCTAGAATGCAGATTCATCGCAAATCAATATTCCAAACTATACAAAAATTAAATGCCTGACTTCAGCTCTAGAAGTTGAGTTAGAATAATATAACAGCTGATAGTAATTTAAGATCGGCTTATGTCAAAAGAATTATATTTCTACCTTGGGCTGGGGTGCCTGGGTGGCTCAGTTGGTTGGGCAACTGCCTTTCGCTCAGGTCGTGATCCCAGAGTCCCTGTATCAAGTCCCCCAGGGGGCTCCCTGCTCAGCGGGGAGTCTGCTTCTCCCTCTGACCCTCCCCCATCTCATGCTCTCTCTCTCAAATAAATAAATAAATAAATAAATAAATAAAACATTTCTACCTTGGGTTAATTCATTTATGTGAGCTTTGAAATAAGATTTTTTTTAATTCTTGGTTTAAAACCACAGGATTCTACAGGAACCAGCGCTAGTTGGTTGCAGTTCCCATTAGTTTTTTTAAAAACTGAAATTACTTGGTCACATAAACCAATGAGAAGTCAAAAGCAAAAATCTACAGACACACTACATTTCAGTTCATAATTTATTCCTCCATCCCCCCAAAAAGCCAGCATCTAGGTTATTTATAGCACACTGTTACTATTACCATGTAACACAGAAAAACCTTAATACCATTCACACTGTAGCGTGTATTCACATGCAAACAAAAGCTTTTCAGTGTAAAAGATTTAACAGACTGTTGCAGTGGGCTCTACATTCAACTTCTGACTTAAAGAGCGTCAATTTACTGCAACATTGTTTAAATTCACCTTTTTTTTTAAAGATTTTATTTATTTATTTATTTATTTATTTATTTGACAGAGAGAGAGACACCCAGCGAGAGAGGGAACACAAGCAGGGGGAGTGGGAGAGGAAGAAGCAGGCTCCCAGCAGAGCAGGGAGCCCGATGCGGGACTCCATCCCAGGACCCTGGGATCACGCCCTGAGCCAAAGGCAGATGCTTAATGACTGAGCCACCCAGGCGCCCCTTAAATTCACTTTTAAGATGATTTTAACTAAGGAGCACCTGCAGGCTCAGTTGGAAGAACATGTGGCTCTTGATTTCAGGGTTGTGAGTTTGAGCGCCACACTGGATGTAGAGATTACTTAAGTAAATAAATACATAATTTTTTTAAAAAAAAGAAAAAAAGGGACACCTGAGTGGCTCAGTCAGTTAAGCATCTGCCTTCAGCTCAGGTCATAATCCCAGGGTCCTGGGATGGAGCCCCACATCAGGCTCCTTGCTCAACAAAGAGTCGCTTCTCCCTCTGCCTGCCATCCCCCCCGCCCCCTGCCCCCCCCCCCCGCTCTCTCTCTCTGACAAATAAATAAAATCTTTATAAATAAATAAATAAACAAACAAACAAAAAGATGGCTCAGTAGGTTCTCAGTAGACTAAGCATCCAACTCCTGATTTCAACTCAGGTTATAATCTCAGTTTCATGAGACTAAGCCCCGAGTTGGGCTCTGCGCCGGGCACGGACCCTGCTTAAGATTCTCTCCCTCAGTTGCCTGGGTGGCTCAATCGGTTCAAGTGTCCGCCTTCAGCTCAGGTCATGATCTCATGGTCCTGGGACTGGGTCCCACATCAGGCTCTTTGCTCAACGGGGAATCTGTTTCTCCCTCTCACTCTCCCTTTGTGCTCTCTCTCTCGCTCTCAAATAAATAAATAAAATCTTAAAAAAAAAAGATTCTTCCTCTCCCTCTGCCCCCCCTTTTAAAAAAAAGATGATTTTAACTGAGTCAAGAAGCATGTGCTTCTATATTTTAGTATACATTTTAGAAAGATAACTTCATGAGCTCTAACCTATAGAACTGCAACTACAAATAAATGGTGCAGGAAATCAGAACATACTTTACATTCAGACTTTAAATCCAAAATATGAATTATGGCTCTTAAGTTCTGGAAAGCTTTGGAAACAAACATTAAAAATAAATAAATTTCCTTGTAAGCAGCTTAAGATTCCTCCAAAGTGTTGAAACAAAAGACAGTTTTGAGTACAATTTTATGCTAGTTCAATACAAATAAACACACTTATTAATGCTTGGAATGAAATCATCTCAGTCACTCCACCTGAATGCAACAATGCATTTGCAAAGCTGTTCTGAAGCTACTGCAAACTAAACCACATTGAAAAGGAGGCCGTGTCGGTGTTGTCAAATCACTGTTGTATACTTAAAACTAAAGTAACATTGTGTTAACTATACTTCAATTTAAAGAAAAGGGGGGACCCTGTATGAAGTAAGCATGTTATGTGAAAAGTTTCATATTGGCCCCCAAATTAAAAAAAAAAAAAGAAGAAGAAGAAGAAGAAAGTTACACCTCATTATTAGTATGTATTCTGCAAGAATAATATCAAGGCATGTCAACGCAGACAAATGACACAAACATCACAGACTCAGAAAGCCTATTTTTCACAACCTTGCGTATTAAGTGAGGTTGTTATGAAGTTAGATGAGTTAAGATACAGGCAATGTGCTTATTAGCACAGTTACTTGGCTCATAGTGAACCTTCAATATCATTAACAAATATCTATCAGCTATCTATGAAAACACAGTATCAAACACTATCTACGATTAACCACAAATTCCTTTCTTGGCTCGACTTCTACGGACTGCGAAAACAGCAACTTAATGAATAAAACACACTCTTTAAATTCCCCATCCTGAAAACCAATAAGGTACAACAAACTGTTTTCAAAAAACTATACTGGGGTGTCACAAACACAAGTTCCCATGATTAAAAGTCTGCTAAACTGGTTAGCATTCTCATTAGGACCAAAGTCAGCTAACTCGGGGACAGTTAAAGGTCAAAGCCGTCCCAGCCGGGAACGATTTGCTCCACTTACACAGTCCCTGCCTCCCAAACAGCAGGGGACTGAACCAAAGGCAGGCGCGGCCGAAGTGCAGGCGAGGACAAACCTGGTTAGACATCGCCCTAGGGGATTTCCTCCAATAGTAAAGCCGCTTCCACCTCCGCTCAAAGCGACTCACAGCCCCCCTAGGATCTCAAGAGTTCTAGTCCCCCACCCTCCCCAACCACGGGAGCGCCGCCCTCTGCCCCAGACCTCCGCCCCGCGTGCCCGCAGCGAAGAGGCGAGTCCGCGCGCGCGCCGTCCCTGCAGGGCCGGCTCTCCACCCTCCGCCCCCCAGCCTCCACCCCCCAGCCCCTGGCGCCTGAGCCGGGGAGGATGAGGCCCGGGCTCCCGCTCCCCCAACCCCGGCCCCCGCGCCCGCGGCCTGGGCAGGATACTGAACACAGTCCGCTCCCAGGGCTCCAGCATGTAGAGCGCCGTGACCAGCAGATACTGGTAGTAGAACCAGGACATTTGCTTCCAGGCCCGCGCCAGCGCCATCCCCGCCGCGCGCCTCCCTCGTTGAGGCCGAGCGTCAGTCTGTCCTGCCGGCCTCCGGTTAGCTTCCTCCAGCCCCCGGCCGCGAGGCCCGCCCGCCCGCCACCGTGCGTCTATTGGCCGGTCCAGCCCGGCGCGTCACCCGTGAGCACGCCCAGCCCCTCGCGCGCCCGGGCAGCCGACTGCGAGCCCCGCCCGGCCGGCGCTCATTGGCCCATCGGCGGCCACGCGTCGCGCCCGCCTGCTCCCCGGTTTCCCCCTCTCCGGGCCGCGCCCACGGGAGCGGGAGAACCTTCCGCGCGAAAGCGCCCCGCCGCGCGCTGTCTGCCGCGCCCTGCCCGCCTCGCCCGCCCCACCTCCCCCGGCGGTTGGTGGGCGGGGAGTTAGTCCCCGGTGGGGTCGCGGCGCCAGAGCCGGCCCAGACCTCCCGGGAGTGATTGGTACCTGCAGTTGGGCCCAGAAACGCTCGTCGAAGACATATTTGTGGAATAACTGGCGTCCTACTGGGCAGGGGGATTACAGGGGTGACAGGAACGTATGAGGTTCCTTACCTCGCGCAGTGTACGATGTAGCGGGAGAGACAGGCACTAACCACACGAATTCAAGTCAAGCTGTGATCGGTGCAGAGTGGGAGAATAAGGTGCTCTGAGGGTGACGAGAAGAACGTCACCTAGTCAGAGAGGTCAGGAAAGGCGTCTCTGAAGAAGTGATGCACGCATTGCCTCCTTCCTCCCTCCCCCATCCACGGAGCGGGAGCGCGCGCAGGCGCGCGCGCACACACGCACACAAACACTCCCACATCGACCAACATACCCATCCCATGCACTCCTTAACCTAAAGACAAAGATTACCTTAAGTATGTCTATCCACATACCTCATTTAGTGGCTATAGGTACTCTGTAGGTCAAGGCCAGGAAAAGGACGCTGATCTGGTGGGTTCTGTAGATGACAGGCTGCTTGAGATCCGTCTGTAGGCTGATCCCTCCTGGAGAAGAACTTGCAAATGTCCAGATCTTCCCACTGGCAAATGGGCCAGCACTACTGCACTCACTTTCAGGAACAAGATAAACAGCATGTGAAATGACAAATGGCTTGCTGTTTAAATGTTAAGTTTCTTTTAAATATCCTACTGCTTAAACTTCAAAACTTCCATGGTTGATAACTTTTTGTTTATTCATTTAGAACTATCAGCTGCTGTTTATGAGTTAAATATTGGGGATAGCTGGCTAGACTGAGATCTGCCTTCATAAAGTACCCTGTCTACTAAGGATGAGAAGCAAATTAACTGATTACAGTAAGATGTAGTAAAAGCTATTTTTATGTTACGTGTAGGCTGCCATGAAAGTCCAGAGAAAATCAGATTAGGGGTGTAAAAGCCTTCTGGGAAATGGTACTTGAGGTTAGTACTGAAGGAAAAGTAGAAATGGCAGAATGAATGAGTTTAGAGAGGGGAGGGTGAGACAGATATTCCAAGCACAGGCACATGGAACCACAATAGGCAGGTGTGATGCTTTTAAAGGGCTGGAAGAACTTCCATGTGGCTGAATCAAAAAGAATGTACAGTGAGTAGCAGGAGATGGAGCTAGATAGTAAACAGGGACCATATCCTGAAGGACCTTATGTAAGAAGTCAAGGAATTTTTACCTGGATATACAAAAGTTAAGAGAGCCAATGCTTAATCAGATTAAACAAGACTTCGGGGTGGGCAGTACCCTAAAAGATACTAAGAAAAAGAGGATCCGGTTGTAGCCATTACAGAGGTAGAACCCAAAAATGGAGCAACTGTCACCCATACTCACTCCGGAGCTCTTTACCCTTAAGAGATCTAAGTACACCTGGACTTCCCATTTGCGAATCTGACTGTGTTGGGCTTCTCTCTGGCCCCATTCCTCTCTGAAGTATTTCTTTTCACATCTGTTTGGGTACATGCAAGCTTTGTTCCTTTTTCTTCAAGAACTCCAAATACCTCGGCACTTAATGATGCTCGATTAGGTTTACCCAGGATTGGAAGCATCACCCAGAGCTACCCTTCCGTTACTGGGCCAGCTCCGTAACTGCCATTCCTACCACACGGTTCTCCCCAATGTGTGTAGCTCCTCAACCCACGGCACCTGTTTGGAAGTGCGGCCCTACCAAGTCAATCTGCATCCCTCAACTTCCCTGGGACTCTAGGGACCAAAAATTCATCTTGCTATTACTGACAACTGACTAGAAATGGGGAAAAGAGACTGGGATCCCGGATGATAACAAAGAACCCAGGGGAAGAAGCTTGGCTGAAAAGACATGAATTCTGTTAGGACAAGGCTGAGTCTGAGGTACACGAGGGACATTCAAGTGGAGGTGTTCAGTGCGCAGTTGGGCATATGGGCCTAGAACTCAGAAGAGAAGCCTGAACAAGAGCTAGAGGCAAGTGAATTTTCAATAAGCCCCTAGTAATTGCAGCTGGATTGCAGATAAGGTCACCCAGGTAAAGTACACAGCATGGGAAGAACAGAGCACAGAATAAACCCAGCCACTCGGGCATTTAGGGGATGAGAGTCCAAAGGGAGCCAATAAATGGCATTCAAGAGGAGCTGAGATTTGATAGCAAAGAGGAGTGACCTATGGGAAAAGCCAAGGAAAAAAAAGGGACACCCAGGAGATCAAGTGGCTCAGGGAGGACAAGAGAAAGGAGGAAGGGAAGGATCAATCTGTTTTGTCCACTTGGGGCTCAATTGATGACTCATTCATTGTGGAATGATAAGGGCAAAAACTGAATTAGAGAGGGAGTGGGAGGGGGGAGGTCAGAAGAGAAGTGAGCTAATCAGATTTATCTTTGCAGGAACCTTGCCCAAGAAAAGAAAAAGATAGGATGGTAGCAAGGGTATTTGTTGGGCTTGATTTTCAGATGGAAGAGGTGCGAGCAAGTTTATGGGCTTAAAGAGACAGGCGAAGATGGTGAGCTGGGGGATCAGATCGAAAGCACTAGGACGCTGGCGCCAATGGCTCTTTTCCTAAGAGGGGAAGGAGGGGAAAGGTGGAGGTCAGAGAGACACAAACACAAAAGAGTAAGTTAAGGAACTCCCTACTAACAGCGTCGGTTTTTTTAGAGAAAAAGAAAGGCCTTTTCTAAAGTAAGGCCCTCTGTTGAGAGTGAGCAAGATGTTGAAGTGGAGGGTTTGAAAAAGAAAATGGGGTAGTGGGAGAAGCTCTCTAAAGCTTCTTAGGGATTGGCAAGCAAAAAAATCATACACTTTTCACCACTGATCCACAAGGACCCCTGTATAAAACTGGAGAGGATGAATTAGGAGACTTGCTCCAAGGTGGAGTCTTGCTGGCTGAATACAAGAGAGAAACAAAGAAGCAAGAAGGTTGGTGGAGAGCGAACAATCCTAATACCGGCTGTGAGAATTGGGTCAGAGTCCCTCTCAGCTTCAGTAGATTTGTACCTAATCTGTACAGCTACCCCGTCCACTCAGACTTTGAATGTCACTCTTTGTCACAGTTCCCAAGAGTCTCCTCTCTCCCCACACCCCCAGCTTCCCTGCACCCTCCATACATTTCTCAGGCAATCTTCCCCTATTTTTCCCTTCAAATCCTTTTTGGAATAACAGTATAAAAAAATTTATCAAGCTATCTCCCCTTTGCTGCCCAGCAACTACAGTTGTGGTGATACCCTGGGCCATCACCTCCTCTCTTCCAGTATCTCCAACACCTATTCTCACCCACCCCTCCAAATTAGAGAGTCTGGGCTCTCCCTCCACCCCCCACTAAAACCAGTTACTCAAGTTTACCAAATCCGATGCAAATTAATCAGTCCTCTTCTTACTCAGCCTCTCTCTGGGTAGCATTTGACACTGCCGAACATTTCCAGCTTCTCCAACTCCTCCATAGTCTTGGTTTCTACCACCCTGCCTTATCCAACCTTCTCTGGGGAGTTCTCACAGAGTACTCTTTGATAAACCCTATTTTCTCTCCCATCCCTAAAGACTTACTGACTGGTCCCTCTAGCTCTCTCCATTGATGTCTGCTTCCTCAGTTGTCTCATCCCCCTTAGATCCCGAATGTCACTTTAAGTCTTTATTCTAACTGTTGGCAGAATATATCTAAATATAATTAAAATAATAATAAAGGTTATCATTAACATAATTGTCTAGTCCTTCCCTTTCCAAATTTCAAAGTGCTTTCACATCATCTCATTTCCTCAGAGCAAGCACAACCCCTATTTCATAATTATGGACGCTGGAGTTCAGAGACATAGTCAAGTCCAAACTAATCTGCACCTTCTTTCTTATCTCACTTTCTTATCTCTGTTAATGGCAAAAAGTATCTCAATCTCCAGGGCAGAAACCTTGTACCAGTTTTAATTCCCTTCTCCTCTTCCCACCCCTGATTTCTGTCCCTAAGTAATATGGAGTCATTCTCCCAAGTACCTCAGGTTTGCCTTCTTTGGTCAGATCTGCCATTTTAGAGATCCACACACAACTTCACTCTATCACGATAACAAGCTGACTACTGTCATCCCATCTTGGCTTACCAGCTACCCCTGGCTATTCCTGCTTGTTAACCACGTACTTGAGTTCCAAGATAACGTTCCTCCTGAAAATCCTTCTAATTTATGAGAAAAGAATGACAGGTTTTCAAGAAACTATCCCGTGTTTGTTTGTTTGTTTTTACCTCCTGAACATTTTCACTTAAATCATCCCTTCAGTGAAAATGAGCCTGTCATTCACCAATCCATTCACTCACCTCCCACTGCTATATGCCTACAATGCTGGCTGTGCCGTGCTGGGTTACAGAAAGACCGGCATGCCACGACCTCTGCCCTCAGAGTTTATGGTCTAATAAGAAATATGTCCATATGTCCCTCAGAAAGAATGTTATAATTAAGTTTAACCGTGGTAAGTACCTCCCTTTGCCAGGGGCCATAGGAGTGGTAGGGCGGGCACACAGAGCCAGCATTTAAGGAGTTCATGGCCCAGCCAGAGAGACAGGAAGACACATAATGGCAATGAAACATGGGATCCGTCCTGCCCACAAGGTTTTCATGATATTCCTGGACCAGCAGCCACAGTAACCTTGGGGTTCTTGGCCCAAGTGTCTCCTGCAGGGGCTGGGCAGAGCCTCTAGACACTGAGCTATTCCAGGAGCAATGAGGGAAAGGTAGGTGGGTGCAAGAGAAAGAAAAGATGAAGGGCAGATGGGCTCTGGGGACGGCAGGGGGAGAGCTGGTCCCCAGGGTAGAGAAAGTGCTGTTATGGTGGCTTGGTATGGCAGGAAAGGGTCCAACCAAGGCTAGTCCATTTGAGTACATAAACGAAGGAAAACCCTCCAAACATGTCACACAGGGTCTCAAAACACAGGAAATGCTTGGTAAAACTTTAGTGCATTTTTTATTACAGCAAATACAGAAAGGCACAAAGAAAGTAAGCTTATTTATGATAGAACGACTATCAACATTTCTGCCGCATATAATTTATTCAAATGGATTGTTCCTGTGGAGTAAGAGAGTTTAGCAAATGGATGTGCTTCCAAATGGGGTACGATGAATTTTGGAGTTTCCCTCAGCAATGTTACGTGTAAAAGTTGCCAACCTTAGAAGCAAATTTTATCAGCGAAATGGGTTTATTTGGGAATAACAGGAATTACAATTCAGGACAAGCAAGCAAGCTATAACAAAAGCCACAGGAAAGTTCAGAGAACAAGGACAGGAACGCTCTTTTATAGAGGGAATGGGGGGAGTTGGGAAGGGCTGTTATACACAAAAAGTCCACTAAAGTAAACTGCGAGTTGAAAGTGTAGTGGCTTTTCATTGGCCCAGCTGTCACAGTCTCGCTCTGCCGGGGCCATTGCTGGGCAAGGAGACGACCTTCCTTTCTCCTGCTGGGGTGGTAAAGTAGGCTTCCTCCTGTTGAGAATGCAAGGTATACCTCTTCCTGATGGGTCTACAAAGGGCTGCAATCAGTGGTAGGACCCGGGGGCTCCCCTTCTGGCCTCCCAACTCCATTTCGAATAAGGTTTCTTTTATTCAGTTTCCCGAGGTAAATATGCCTTATCGTTTCGTTAAAATATGGCTAAATATGGCAAGTGATTTGATTGAAGATAAAGAAGCTACAGGAAAGTCGATCTAACCACTATCTTCATTCATATGTGCATTTAACAAATCGTTACTGAATGGTTACTAAGTGATAGGCCTGATTTCTAGTACTCCCACTGTGTTTGGCACCGGGTGACTGACTACTGGGAACTTCAGGGAAATGCCAAGGAGCAAACGAGGTGGCACTGGTAGATCAGGAATCCTGATATCGGCTGACATGTAGTCCAGATGCCAGTGCTCTAGGTGTTCCTGGGAGATGAGCGGCAGGAAGTGAGGAGTTTCCCCCACCACCCCTTACGGTCGGCACCATCAGTCTCCACTCCAACCTCAAGTCTTCAAGGAAATGAAAACTTGCTCCTCCTTGCAAAGCCATGCCCCCCACATGCAAGTCCACAGACCTGTGGGACTAGATGCATGGCATGATCTTACACTCCTCCCATCAGAAGTAAATGAGAAGAATTCATCCACATACCTAGACCAACCAAAGAGGGGGGCTTGGGGAGGGAGATGCAGAATGAAAGGAGACGAGAACCGAGGAAGCTGAGTCTTGAGAAGTCAGAAGCTGAGTAAGCAAGGAAACAAGGAGGCAAGGAGGATGGGGGCATGGAGAAGGCTATGGAGGCTGAGGCCACTGGGAGAAGAGGAAGGCAGGGAGCAGTGTCTGGCTGCAGGGGAGGATCCTACAGGGAGACCCAAGAGCAAGGGCCAAATGTGCCCTTTCAGAGGTCATCAGTTGCAAACCTGCCTGTCTCTTTAGAAAATGTATAGAAACAAGAGGCCCCACTTCAACAAGTCTCACTTTAATAGGTCCCACTTCCTCCAACACATTCTGCCTAATTTCCAAGTACAAACACAATAGTGATTTCATGCTTAGTCTCCTCTAGGTCTCAAATAAATAGCAGGCCACACTCCAGAAAACAGTGTGGAGGTTCCTCAAAAAGTTGAAATAGAGCTACCTTACAACCCAGCAATTGCACTACTGGGTATTTACCCCAAAGATACAAATGTAGTGATCCGAAGGGGCACCTGTACCCCAATGTTTATAGCAGCGATGTCCACAATAGCCAAACTGTGGGAAGAGCCCAGAAGTCCAACAGATGAATGGATAAAGAAGATGTGGTATATATGTACAATGGAATATTTCTCAGCCATCAAAAAATGAAATCTTGCCATTTGCAATGACATGGATGGAACTAGAGGGTACTGTGCTAAGCAAAATAAGTCAGAGAAAGACAATTATCATATGATCTCACTGATGTGGAATTTGAGAAACAAGGCAGAGGATCATAGGGGAAGAGAGGAAAAAATGAAACAAGATGAAACCAGAGAGGGAGGCAAACCATAAGAGACTGTTAATCATAGGAAACAAACTGAGGGTTGCTGGAACGGAGGGAGTTGGAGGGATGGGGTAATTAGGTGATGGACATTGGGGAGGGTATGTGTTGTGGGGAGCGTTGCATGTTGTGTAAGACTGATGAACCACAGACCTGTACCCCTGAAACAAATAATACATTATATGTTATTAATAAAAAATAAATAAAATTAAAAAATAAAAGGCATCTTGAAATTTATAAATAAATAAATAGCAGGCCATTCCTATTGTGGCATTCTCTGTAGTCTTTAAAATAACCTCTGAGGGAGCAAATATAGAATACAAAATAATTTACCTTACAACTTTGCTGTTCAGTGAATCATTCTGATAGGTGATCAAGTTTTAGGATGTTGTACTTTTTTTAAAAAGATGTTATTTATTTATTTGAGAGAAAGAGAGGGAGAGAGCAGGGGGGACGGGGGCAGAAGGAGAGGGCAAAGCTGACTCCCCACTGAGCAGGGACCCCCTCATGGGGCTCGATCCCAGGACCCTGAGATCATGACCTGAGCCAAAGGCAGATGCTTAACGGACTGAGCCACCCAGGCATCCCTAGGATGCTGTACTTTTCAAGTCTAAAATTCATATGCAGGGGACTTGACTACTTAGGAAGATATCTGAACTGATTAGTAGTTCACTATGAGACAAGATTCTACAAAATAACCATTCTGATAAAGTAAAATCACTTCCCTTCTATGACTCTGAAACTTATATCAAATAGTCTTTGGACTGTGCTATTTAAGCTAGACATAACTAACCTAAGGTCTGGGAAGAGCTTGTCCAAAACTTAAGGTGGAGGTGGTTTCCAATGATTCGCTCAAAATGCACATTTGCTCATTAAAGCTACTTGGTGTTTTCTGCCGTTAATGCTAGAATGCTGAGCTTCCTACTGCTGAATTTCAAGCCCATTTGGAGCATATATTATGCAGGCCAGGGATTTAGGAGCAGCTGCCTTGAATTATTATGTCATGTCACTATGATTTTATAAATTATTTGTACAATAAAAGCTGGGTTATCTGACATCGCTCTAAGAAGTTCTAGGAATCTTCCATGTCTCCGATGTGCTACCAAAATAAATCTTTATGCTAGTTGACTATTAATACTGAAATTCAACCAGCATCAACACATTCTGAAGACATGTCAGAGTCACCTCAAAGTCTTCAGATAAAGGGAGGAAAGGGAAAAAAAAAATCTTTCTCCCAAAATTCAAAAATAAGATAAGCTTAAGAGATTCATAAGATATTCCTTTTTTAAAGAAATAAAATGTGATTTAGGATACAGGGCTGTTGGATTTTATGCAGGGAATGTGTTTCTAAAGACTGTATATAATTTAAAGCATTAATTCAAGACAGAGCCTGACAAAGGGTGGCCTTTATTTTTGCTTATTTTCTAAAGAAGAAATGTCATGTAGCAATACTTAAATGGCATTTACTAAGCCAACTTCTTTTAGAATGTATGATTCTTGATTATTTTTTAATTTGGGAGGATTTTCATTGTTTCAAACTTTGCATATTAAGTATGACTTAATATCTTTATAATGCTCTATTTCAAATATAATGAAAAATACATGAAACACGAATATACTACAGAAGAAACTGGAGGAGGTTAAGAAAAGGAAAAGAAACTGAAGGATCTTCATTAAAATAATTAAATTCATTAAAAGTAATAAAAATAAAATAATTTAATTCATTAAAATAATCTGGCTTAGTTAGCAATTATAATTTTTCCTTCATAATGTTTGCAGCAGATATGACAAAGAACCAATATGCCTAATAATATACAAAGAATTCTTAGAAGTCAACAATAAAAAAGATAAACTAGTGACATAAAAACTTCTCTCTATAGAATCTTCAGTAAAATCCACTTTACTCCTTAAAAAAAAGATAAGCTATATTTTATTTTTTTTTATTTTTTTTTTAAAGATTTTATTTATTTATTTGACAGAGATAGAGATAGCCAGCGAGAGAGGGAACACAAGCAGGGGGAGTGGGAGAGGAAGAAGCAGGCTCATAGCAGAGAAGCCTGATGTGGGGCTCGATCCCACAACGCCAGGATCACGCCCTTAGCCGAAGGCAGACGCTTAACCGCTGTGCCACCCAGGCGCCCCAAGATAAGCTATATTTTAAAGGGCAAAAGAAATGAAAAAATGTTTCACAAGGTGCCTGGGTGGCTCAGTTGGTTAAGCATCTGCCTTTGGCTCAGGTCATGATCCCAGGGTCCTGGGATCGAGCCCCGCATCAGGCTCTCTGCTCAGCAGGGTGTCTGCTTCTCTCTCTCCTGCTCCCCCTGCTTGTGCTCTCTCTCTCAAATAAATAAAAATCTTAAAAAATAAAAAAGTATTTACAGAAGAAATACAATCTATAAACATTAAAAGATGCTTGACATCAGCAACAATTAAAGAAATTCAAGTTAAAGCAATGATTAGATGCCACTTTCACCCTCTCAGAGTGACAAAAGTCAAAAAGACTGAAAACTAGCCAGGGTTATCACAGGTGGGGGTTAGAGGTGGGAGAAAACTTTAATCCCTGTTAAATGAGGGTGTAAATTGTTACAACCTCCAAAAGAGGGTTATTTTGACCAGCTATGTGAGAACCAGAAATTTCACTTGTGGGAATTTGCCCTAAGGAAATAAAGCCACAAGGAGGAGCAAATGTCCATAAGCATCGTTTATGGGACCCAGGATGGGGCTGCCAGCTTCATCCATGAATGACTCAGGTTTCCCAGGTGCCAACTAGCACATGTTACCTGCCCCTTCAGCAGCCCCCACCAGGAATCCAGGCACAAAGAGAACACAGGGATTTCTGGGCTGGGTAGGAACACAGGTGGGATGTCACATCTCCCAGTGGCATTTTATTGAAAACTCCTCCAAAGATTTGCCTCTTCACTTGGGCCTCTGGCCAACCCTGTGGCTCCTCCCAGGTCACTATTACTCAGGAAATCTGGTGGCCCTTCTTAAAAAGCCAGGCCCAGGGGCTGGCATTCCCCCTTGCAGTCACATCTTACCAGACCACGTCTGCCTAGGAGGCGGGATTGTTTGCAAATGCTGCTAAGAACATGAAAATGTGTCTGGTATTATGTTTGTAACAGTGAAAAACTAGGCCACAGTATAAATGTGCTCCTATAAGGGATTAGACAAATTATGATACAGTCATCCGATGGACTAGCTTTTGAAGGGAGTGAGGAGGGTCCATTTCAGACTGAAATAGAGTGGTGTCTAAGAGGTAGAACTAAAGAGAAAAGACTTGTAGAACAGGATGCATGCCCGCCTGTACACGGAGGCACCCCAATGCCTGGAACAATATCTCGAACAAAGGAGGTGCTCGAATATCTGTTGAATGGAGGCACGTTTGTAAGGAGAAAAATCTAGAAGGCCTACAATCTTGTCTACTATGTTCCCTGCAGTCTCCCAGAAGCTGGAAAATTACCTGGTAGCCCAGGCAATCCCACAGTGTGTCTTTAAAAAACACACGACAGTTACAGCGGCTCACCCTGACAAGAGGAAGACCGCAGGAAGAAGGAAAAGAGGCCACTTTTTACTTTACACGTTCCTATATTCTTTAGCTTTTCTTACAAGCATGTAACATGATGGTGATCATTTATACAGTAGAGGAAGAGGGCAGAAAGCTTGAAGTTTTTAGAAAAATGTGGGTAGACAATAGCCAAACTATGGAAAGAGCCCAGATATCCATCGACGGATCAATGGATAAAGAAGATGTGGCATATATGTACAATGGAATACTACCCGGCCATCCAAAAAAATCAGATCTTGCCATTTGCAACCACGTGGATGGAACTAGACGGTATTATGCTAAGCGAAATAAGTCAATCAGAGAAAGACAATTATACGATCTCACTCGTAGGTGGAATTTAAGAAACAAAATAGAGGATCACAGAGGAAGGGAGGAAAAATAAAACAAGACAAAATCAGAGAGGGAGACAAACCATAAGAAACTCTTATTCATAGGAAACAAACTGAGGGTTGCTGCAGGGGTGGGGGTTGGGGGGATGGGGTAACTGGGTGGTGGACATTAAGGAGGGCACGTGATGGCATGAGCACTGGGTATGATATAAGACTGATGAATCACCAATTCTACCTCTGAAACTAATAATACACTATATCTTAACTAATTGAATTTTAATTTTAAAAAAAGAAAAATATGGGTTAAATAAGTGTATGTCCTACAATCTGTTATCCTTCAAGTTATTCTCATTTTAACCACTTCACTCCAGCCATTTTGTTCTAAGTCTCTAAGTGATGTAGGAAAAACTTACAGTTAGCAACTGTATGACTCCTTGACTATGCCTGTTTATATGAACAATACTTCCCACATCTACTTCTAGGTCCACAAGTGTTAAGTCTTGAGTAATGGGAACTTTGGATACCTAAAAACTCCCATTCCTCCAACACATAAAGTAGCTAAAGCACTTAATGAGGCATAAATTAATATTCAGGGATGGTATGAAAAGGACACTCGTGGGTGATGTCGAAAGTGGAGAGCGTCCTTTTTTTACTTGCATTGGAGTGCTGCTACCCAGTGACAGTGGGAGAAAAGTTGACACGAAACAGAGAGGGATTCCTGGCCCTACCGCCCCAGTGGGTGTCAGCCTTGGACCTTCCGGCACTGCCATCACAAGTCTGTGAGCCTCAACTCTCCCAGCACCGCACAGAGAATATCTCACTGGCCCTCTCCACCCTTTACCTCTGAGGTGGCACAACGTGGATTTGAAATCTTATTCTAAATTTGCATTCTACTCAAAACCCTATATCTGCATTTGTTTGGGTTTTTTTTTTTTTTAAGATTTTATTTACGTATTTGAGAGAGAGAGAGAGAGACCACATGAAGGGGAGGGGGAGAGAGAGAAGGAGAAGCAGACTCCCAGCTCAGCAGGGAGCCCAATATGGGGCTCAATCCCAGGACCCCCAGATCACGACCTGAGCCAAAGCAGCAGGTAGATGCTTAACCCACTGAGTCACCCAGGCACCTCTGCATTTGCTTCAATATAAAAGTATATAAGTATTTTCCCCCAAAATCTCCCAAATAAATCCTCTGTTCCAGGAAGATGGGACCTGTGTATATGGTGGTTTCAAGTATCCCCAGCACACACACCAACTGAGACTTGAGTTAAAAACGTGACAGCAGCCTGTCCTACCTCACCTCCAGCTCAGACGTGATAATCAATGTCTCCGGCAATTCCACGGCTCCAGGATTCCCTGGCTTCAATCAACCATGCACACCATCTCCCCCAACACACGGCTGTCCTTATCACTCTTCTTTCTACTCAGAAAGCATGGGAGGGGGCGCCTGGGTGGCTCAGTCGTTAAGCGTCTTGCTTTCGGCTCAGGGCGTGATCCCAGGGTCCTGGGATTGAGCCCCGCATCGGGTTCCCTGCTCCGCTGGGAGCCTGCTTCTTCCTCTCCCACTCCCCCTGCTTATGTTCCCTCTCTCTCTGGCTGTCTCTCTGTGTCAAATAAATAAATAAAATCTTAAAAAAAAAAAAAAAGCATAGGGGTCCTCTTATTGCCTTCTGCATTTGGCACAAACTCCTTTGTCGTGTTTTCCTCAGTCTCCAGGGTTGGACAGAGTCCTCCTGGTTACTGTAGTCCCCACACCTGCTGGTGGTCCCACACTCACAAATGGCCTCTCCAGTTATAAACACGACATGCTTGCTCCCACCTCTATGCCTGGAATTTCTTTCCCACTCACCTCTAAACACCCAACTCATGTTCTTCCAGACCCAGCTGAAGTTTTCCTTCTCAAATGTAACGATTCCCTGCTCTTCAAGAATGAGGTGAGAGCTGAAGCCTATGCTAACTAACAGTTTGGCCGGTCGCTTGATTTTTTTCTCACATTTTGGGTCATGCCTTAGTTCTGGTCCCTAAGCCCCTGTTAAACCATCCCAGTGGCCCCTTTCCTTCTCCCACTCCCCAACGCCATGCCAAGTCCCTGTCTTGGTCCCTGTCTACCTTGTCCCTCCAGGTCTTCCGACGATCCTGGCCCTGAACCCCAGCGTCCTCTTGCGTACTTGCCAGTCCTCCCTGACACCCACCTATCGCTGCTGCCCTGGGCCAGGGGGTCCTGCCCCCTGGCAGGGCACCCTCAGGTAGCCTCTTCGTGGTGGGCTCTGGGTTCCAACCTTCCCAGACAGATAGAACACCAGGTACCACATTTCTGAATCCTGTACACCTCGACCAAATGAATTAAACTTATGCTGTTTCCAGGTATGTGAATAATGGCAACTCAAAGATGGGCCCACGGAGCCTGTGTTAAAAGAGCACACAGTCTGCTGGAGAAAACAGTCCAGAAGAGGCAGTGATCCTTCCGCCTGCAATGTGAGGGTGTCAAGAAGGCAGAAGGGCAATATGTGGACTGGGCCTCAAAAGGTGTGTTATGATTCCCCAGCCTGAAGTTGGAAAATGGCGGGGGGGGGGGGGGGGGGGGGGGCGGGGTAGACATTCCAGACAGAAGAAACTGCCTGAGCCAGAGGCATTGAAAACATGAAAGGCCCAAGCCTCTTCGAAATACCAAACACATTAGCTCAGTTCAAGACTGAATTTTCACTAAATCTTTCTAGTTATGATATGTTTTCCCAACTCCAGATAAAAGAAAACATTTTAGGGGCGCCTGGGTGGCACAGCGGTTGAGCGTCTGCCTTTGGCTCAGGGCGTGATCCCGGCGTTATGGGATCGAGCCCCACATCAGGCTCCTCTGCTATACGCCTGCTTCTTCCTCTCCCACCCCCCCTGCTTGTGTTCCCTCTCTCGCTGGCTGTCTCTATCTCTGTCGAATAAATAAAAATAAAATCTTTAAAAAAAAAAGAAAAGAAAAGAAAACATTTTAAAGAATAGGGCAGAACTCGGGCATGTTCTCTTGCAAATCCTTCCTGGGGGCGTAAACCTTATCCTTTGAAAGTAGATTCTTTTTTGTAAATATCCCAAAGTCAATTAAAGAATGATCTAATGATTCATGTGGGTTACCAAACTGGTTCATGCACTATGGAATGAGTAAAAAGGAAGACGAGATGAGTCATCTTTATGCTCTATAGACTGAGTAAAAAAGGCAGGACATGGGTCTTCGCCCATGAAAGATCTCAGAAGGCAATTTTTTTTTTCAAGGTTTATTTATTTATTTCAGAGAGAGAGCGCAAACATGCAAGGGGGTTTGGGGAGGGGCAGAGGGAGGGAGAGAGAATCTCAAGAAGACTTCCCGCTAGGCACAGAGCCCAACGACACAGGGTTCCATCGCAAGACCCCGAGATAACGACCTGAGCCGAAACCAAGAGTAGGACACTCAGCCAACTGTGCCACCCAGGCGACCCTCAGAAGGCAGTTTTAAAAGTTAGTGACAAAGCAAGAAATACAGGAATTTTCCAAGGTACTCCCTCTGCTTCTACCTTCACCTTAAATTACTGACCAAGATCTATAATTTTTTCCCTGACCACTGAAGGGAAAGACTCCATTGTCCTGGCTACCTCATCCCTTTCCTCTGAGTCCTGAACTTAGGTTAACCATTGATTCTCACCTGGATAAACCAAAGGTGCAACATGACTGATCCGTTTTTTAGTTGGGTGGAAGGTGGGGGAAGCCAGATTATCATTTTCTATCTTAAAAAACGTTGGGGTGCCTGGCTGGCACAGTCAGTGGAGCATGAGACTCATTTTTCTCTTTTAAAGATTTTATTTTTACGAGAGAGAGAGAGAGAGCGAGAGCAAGCGCGAGCACGAGTGGGGCTGGGCGGGGGGGGGGGGAGGGCAGAAGGAGAAGCAGACTCCCCGCTGAGCAAGGAGCCCGATGCAGGACTCGATTCCAGGACCCTGGGATTATAACCCGAGCCGAAGGCAGATGCTTAACCGACTGAGCCACCCAGGCGCCCAGACCATGAGACTCTTGATCTTGAGGTTGTGAGTTCAAGCCCTACACTGGGTTCAGAGATTACTTTAAAAACTTTTTTTTTTTTAAGTTTTTTTAATGTTTAGGGGTGCCTGGGTGGTGCAGACAGTAAGTGACTGACTTTTGATTCTGGCTCAAGTGGTGATCTCAAGGTTGTGAGATCAAGCCCCATGTCGGGCCCTGTGCTCAGCATGGAGTCTGCTTGGGATTCTCTCTCCTTCTCCCTCTGCTCCTCCCACTTGTACTTTCCGTCTCTCTCTCTCTCAAATAAGTAAATCTTTTTTTTTAAGATTTTATTTATTTATTTGACAGAGAGAGACAGCCAGCGAGAGAGGGAACACAAGCAGGGGGAGTGGGAGAGGAAGAAGCAGGCTCCCGGAGGAGGAGCCTGATGTGGGGCTCGATCCCAGAACGCCGGGATCACGCCCTGAGCCGAAGGCAGATGCTTAACGACTGCGCCACCCAGGCGCCCCTCAAATTAATAAATCTTAAAAAATAATGTTTAACTGTTATGTTCTTGAAGGACACATGCAACTAGGGGCTACTTTTCACCATGCACATAAACGGTTCACGTACTGGATAGTCCTAACACGTCCTCAGAGTTACAAAGGTATTTCACCTCCCCTAAGAACTGGGGGGGGGGGGGGGCAGTGCTTACTCCCTCAGCCCTCCCATGGTGCCCCCAACTTTGTGTGGGTGAGCGGCAGTAGTCTCCGTACGTCATCTCCCCGTCTTGTTCCCGAACCCAGTCCTTCCTCCTCACTACTGTAGGAGTGAACTTTCTAAGAATCTTTCCATGACTCTTTGTTATCTCAGCACCAACAGGCAAGGTTCTGCTCTGCCCTGTCTCTCCCCCACACACTGAAGGATCACTACTCTCTGTGGAACACACCCTCTCACTCCCCTGTTCTACATAAAAGAACTGTTATTCCTTCTGCCAGGAAGCACGTGAGTCCCCACTCCCTTGCATCCTGCTGAACTCCAGTTCACCTGCCAAGGGTCAGCTCCACAGTCCTCTCTTTCATGTTGCCTCTCTACCTCCTCCAGACCCCAAGCAGCCCTCCGCCCTCACACCCACCACAATGACAAGGCACCTAGCTCACCCCTCCCCTGGGGCACCTACTACCCACAGTCACTGTCACTGCACTGTCACGGTCGCCCCACCATTCAGTGAGCTCCTGAAGGACAAGCCCTAGGCCTTCTCATCTTTTTTTTTTTTTAAAGATTTTATTTATCTATTTGACAGAGCACAAGAGCACAGGTGGGGAGGAGGAGGGGCAGGGAGAGAGGGAGAGGCAGGCTCCCCAGATGCGGGGTTCAATCCCAAGACCCTGAGATCATGACCTGAGTCAAAGGCAGACGCTTAACCCACTGAGCAACCCACGTGTCCCCCATAGGCCTTTTCATCTTTATGTCCCCAGCAATGTCTGGGACAAAACCTTTCTCAACAAATGTTTGTTGAGGAAATAAAAGAATGAAGAGCTCTTAGAATATTTTACCAACAATAGCATCAGGATAATAAGCACACAGTTTCACAAAGTCGCTGCTATTAAGAATAAAATTAATTTTGGGGGCGCCTGGGTGGCACAGCGGTTAAGCGTCTGCCTTCGGCTCAGGGCGTGATCCCAGCGTTCTGGGATCGAGCCCCACATCAGGCTTCTCTGCTAGGAGCCTGCTTCTTCCTCTCCCACTCCCCCTGCTTGTGTTCCCTCTCTCGCTGGCTGTCTCTATCTCTGTCGAATAAATAAATAAATAAATCTTTAAAAAAAAAAAAAAAAAAGAATAAAATTAATTTTAAAAAACAGCGGCATATTGGGACTCCTGCGTGGTTCAGTCGGTTAAGCGTCTGCCTTCGGCTCGGGTCGTGATCCCAGGGTCCTGGGATGGGGTCCTGCATCAAGGTGCTTGCTCAGTGGGGAGCCTGCTTCTCCCTCTCCCTCTGCCTGCCGCTCCCCCTGCTTATGCTCTCTCTCCCTCTCTCTCACAAATAAATAAATGAATCTTTAAAAAATAAAATAAAAATAAAAATAGTGGCATATTATACTTACATTGGATCTCATGGGGGAAAAGTCATTTTTTTAATACAAAGGTTTCAGTGGTACCATCCCCTGACTTAAAAACATATTAAAAATGTGTCATACTTAAACACCTAATAGGCATGACGAATCAAGCCAGAAATTATCACCTTCTTCTTCCTGTTCCAGCCTGGGATAAAGATAGAAATCAGAAGGTATGAAAATCTGATGACTAGCAAGGAGTTGTTTGGAAGAAAAAAAAGTAAGTGTCTGATTTACGGATATCATTCTAAGGACTTAATTGGATATGCATCAAACCAACAAACTGGAAGATCTTCGCCCTGTCGGTCAGCTTTTTGCTTCCTCCTGCTCAGGTCAGCCCAGCCAAGAGCTCGTTTAATGAACTTCTTCAACGTGCTGGGCAGGCACTGTGCTCGTGAGACTCGCAGTGTGGTCTGAGAGAGGTCTCCCATAACCGCTCTGATGCAGGCTTACTTGGGAGCCATCGGAGCCTAGATGGGAGCCACCCAGCCCAGCGAGGAGCACCACCCATTCCCCAAGGAGCTCATTTTGTCACCCTATTTCATCAGCAGGCTGCCCTTGACTTCATACTTACTGCTTCCCTAGAACTTGCATTTTTTTTCAAGATGCCCCCAAACAACACTCTGTGAACAGAATTCAGCTCCTTTCGCCAGCTTGATCAACACTCTATCCTAGCACTTCCCATTCTAACCAAGAGAATCTTGCCATTTCCTAAGCACGATTTGCTCATTCCCAAATTAGTGCCTCTATAAATGCCATCCTCCAAAAAGCATCTCCCTCAGGCAATCGAATTTATTCTCCTCCTGTAAGTCACTGGTTCTCATCCAGGGGTGATTTTTCCCCCCAGGGAATATTTGATAATATCTGGAGACATTTTGGTTATCAGAACTAAGGGCTGCTACTGGCATCTAGCTAGAGACCAGGGACACTATGAAACATCCTACAGTACATAGGACAGCACCCACACAGAAAGAATCATCTGGCCCCAAAGCACCAGTGGTACCCAGATTGAGAAATCCTGCTTTACAGCAACGTCCACAGTAGCCAAACTGTGGAAGGAGCCGAGATGCCCTTCAACAGATGAATGGATAAAGAAGATGCGGTTCATATATACAGTGGAATATTACTCAGCCATCAGAAAGAACAATTACCCAACATTTGCATCAAGATGGATGGAACTGGAGGGGATTAGGCTAAGTGAAATAAGTCAAGCAGAGAAAGACAATTATCATATGGTTTCACTCGTATGTGGAACATAAGGAATAGCACAGAGGACGTTAGGGGAAGGCAGGGAAAACTGAAGGAGGGGAAATCAGAGGGGGAGACAAACCATGACAGACTATGGAGTCCGGGAAACAATCTGAGGGTTGCAGAAGGGAGAGGGGTGCGGGGAGGGGGTAACCAGGTTATGGGCATTAAGGAGGGCACGTGTGGTGATAAGCACTGGGGGTCATACACAACTAATGAATCGTCGAACACTACAACAAAAACTAACGATGTACTATATGTTGGCTAACTGAACATCATAATAAAAAAAACACGCCTCTTTAAGTTAGTCTATTTCAATTAGGAAATATTCCCAAATTAACTATACCCAACTCTGATTAGGCCTTTGCTCTGCACTGCCTCAGAATGTATAGAGCGCTACAGTAACTCGGATATGATGATAAGAATTACAGAGTCTCAAGATCAGATAGGACTTTAAAAGTCACACAGTCTGGGGCGCCTGGGTGGCACAGCGGTTAAGCGTCTGCCTTCGGCTCAGGGCGTGATCCCGGCGTTACGGGATCGAGCCCCACATCAGGCTCCTCCGCTGGGAGCCTGCTTCTTCCTCTCCCACTCCCCCTGCCTGTGTTCCTTCTCTCACTGGCTGTCTCTATCTCTGTCAAATAAATAAATAAAATCTTTAAAAAAATAAAAAAAATAAAAAAAAATAAAAGTCACACAGTCTAACCACCTCCTTATCGACTTTGCTTCGCAAGCATCTGTTGCGTGTGAAAACCTTGTCTTTCTTCAACTAGATTATAAGCAGTTCCGTTAAATCTATGTTCATGCACTCTGTAAACATGTACCTGAGCACCGACTCTGTACCAAGCACAATCCTAGGCACTGGGGATACAGTGATAGAGAGACATTATTTCTACCCTTGCAGATTTAAATTTAGTGAGATAGGCCTATTTTTTAAAGTCATGTAACTTCCACTGTAATAAGTGCTCTAATAGGAAGCACGTGGTTTCCCTGGTAACAGAGGCACCTAACCTGATCCGGGGCATCAGACAAAGCTTCTCTGAGGATGGGACTTTTATTTTTTTTTTAAGATATTATTTATTTATTTGATACAGAGAGAGAGAGAGTGCAAGAGAGAACAAGCAGGAAAGGGGCAGCAGGCAGAGGGAGATGGAGAAGCAGACACCTTGCTGAGCAGAGAGCCTGATGCGGGACTCGATCCCAGGACCCTGGGATGACGGCCTGAGCCAAAGGCAGATGCTTAACCAACTGAGCCGCCCAGACACGCTGAGGATGGGACTTTTAAACATATATGAGGCACCTCATCAAAAAGAATCACAGACCAATATCCCTGACGAACATGGATGCCAAAATTCTCACCAAGACACTAGCCAACAGGATCCAACAGTACATTAAAAGGATTTTTCACCACAACCAAGCGGGATTTATTCCTGGGCTGCAAGGTGGTTCAACATCTGCAAATCAATGTGACACACCACTTTAATAAAAGAACAGGAACCATATGATCCTCTTAAATAGATGCAAAAAAGGCATTTGACAAGTACCGCATCCTTTCTTGATTAAAACTCTTCACAGTATAGGGATAGAGGGAACACACCTCAATATCTCAAAAACCATACACAAAAAGCCTGCAGCGAGTATCATTCTCAATGGGGAAAAACTGAGAGCTTTTCCCCTAAGGTCAGGAACACGGCAGGTATGTCCACTCTCAGCACTGTTTTTTTGTTTTATTTGGTTCAGTTTTTAAAGATTTTATTTATTGAGAGAGTGAGAGAGCAGAGAGGGAGAGGGAGAAGCTGAACCCCCTGAGCAGAATGGCTAAAATTAACAAGTCGGGAAACAACAGATGTTGGCAAGGATGCGGAGAAAGGGAAACCCTCTTACACTGTTGGTGGGAATGCAAGCTGGTGCAGCCGCTCTGGAAAACAGTATGGAGGTTCCTCAAAAAGTTGAAAATAGAGCTACCCTAGGACCTAGCAACTGCACTACTGGGTATTTACCCCAAAGATACAAATGTAGTGATCTGAAGGGGCACCTGCACCCCACTGTTTATAGGAGCAATGTTCACAATAGCCAAACTATGGAAAGAGCCCAGATGTCCATCGACAGATGAATGGATAAAGAAGACGTGTTATATACACAATGGAATATTATGCAGCCATCAAAAAAACTGAAATCTTGCCATTTGCAAGGAACTAGAGGGTATTATGCCAAGTGAAATAAGTCAGTCAGAGAAAGACAATTATCATATGATCTCATATGTGGAATTTAAGAAACAAAAACAGGATCATAGGGGAAGAGAGAAAAAAATAAAACAAGACAGAATCAGAGAGGGCGGCAAACCATAAGAGACTCTTAATCATAGGAAAAAAACTGAGGGTTGCAGGAGGGGAGAGGGGTGGGGGAATGGCGTTACAGTGATGAGCATTAAGGAGGGCATGTGATGTAATGAGCACTGGGTATGATATAAGACTGATGAATCACTGGCACGCATGGGTGGCTGTAGCTGGGTGTCTGCCTTCGCCTCGGGTTGTGGTCCTAGGGTCCTGGGATTGAGCCCTGCATGGGGCTCCCTGCTCGGCGGGGAGCCCGCTTCTCCCTGTCCCTCTGCCTGCTGCTCCCCCTGCTTGTGCTCGCTCTCTGTCAGATAAATAAATAAATAAAATCTTAAAAAAAAAAAAAAAAAGACTGATGAATCACTGACCTCTACCCTGAAACTAATAATACATTATATGCTTAAACACACACACACACACACACACACACACACACACATATTGGGCATTCAGTTAGCATTATTAGATAAATAAAGGGGAAGCCTGAAGGATAAATAGAAGTTATCCAGCTAAAGTGTGCAGAGGCAGGAGGGAGACAGCCGGGGAGCTGAGTTGTCGTGATGGGACTGAGATGCCTATGAGACCTCGAGGTACAGAAACCGCATGGGTCATTAGATGTTTATATCCAGAGCCCAGACAGGGAGGCTGGGACCACAGCCAAGAAACTCTAACTCCAACATATTAAAGTCAAAAGGGATGGAAGAACCAGTAAGAAACTGAGAAGGGGAGGCCAGAGACACAGGCAGAAAACCAAGAAAGCTTTTCGAGAAGAGGAAAGCCAACTTGCAAGACTGACCAGGGGGCCCATCCTCTTGCTACATCTCCTCCCACATCTCCTCAGCACTAGGAAGTGAAGAGCCTAAACTAATTATACAGGCATCCTATAGGATGAACAAAGTACCATTTTTATATGTTGAATTAGCGTAAAATCTTTTCCTGATGAATTTTCTACTTCAAAGTTAACCACATTGATGTGAGTACCAATCAGAATTAGATTTTGTGGGTGTTTTCATTTATGACACTCAAATTTATCATGCTCATTTAAAAAAAATAAAGTCTACCTCATTTTAGATTCCTTTTAGGCCTTAGTGTGTCACAGTGTTCTACGAGGTTAGGGCAACAGTGAGAAAGAGTTTGAGGCTAGTATCTCAGTAGCTTAATAAATAAAAGATGCATCTGGCAACATACAGTTAGATCTTGATAATTTGTGCTAGTGAGGGGTAGGAACTCACGAATAAAATTAATGGAATCTAAAACACCCAGTTCAACCTTTTTTCCAATTAAATACTTACATTTTTAAAAATTGCTAAACAGCAGCAAATCTGAGAGTAATCTCATTCTCAGTTCCCTTTCACCCTGATCTGGAAGGGGTGAAGCTGCTGCTAAAAGGCCATTCAGAGGGGGAAAAATTAATACGGTGCGCAGGTAACCTAGAAATTGAGAATCGACTCCTCAATAATGTTAACTATAGCAACTCTTATTGGATAACATTAGATCCCCAAAGAGTGCTTTCATTTCTAATTTTTATTTTTTAAGATTTTATTTATTCATTTGAGAGAGAGAGCCCGCGAATTGGAGGAGGGGCAGAGGGGGAAGGAGAAGCAGACTCCCTGCTGAGCAGGGAGCGCAACTCAGGGCTTGACCCCAGGATCCTGAGATCATGACCTGAGCCAAAGTCAAACACTTAACTGAGTGAGCCACCAAGGTGCCCCTCTATTTCTAATTATTTTAGAATGAGTTTTCATTGAGTACTCAATACAAGACATTCTAGAATTATGAGATGAGAAAGACAGTGTCTTGCCCTGAGGGGTCTCAGACTCCACCACAAAGACAACTAGCTGAAAGGCTAAATGTGATAAGTCTAACAGAGTCACAAACAAAATGGCAGAAGCACAGGGAAGGGAGTAAGTCATTCCAACATGTGTGGCAAATGAGAAAGGAGATCACAGAGGGCGTCATGAAAGAGAGTGGGAGGTAAGGGAAGAGCATTCTGGGTAAAGGAATGACCGGAGCAGCACCTTTATGTTACTCTGTGAGCCAATGGTAAAACTCGTGATTGATTTGGCTGAAACATGCAGGTGCATAAGGTAAATGGTGGAAGAATGAGTAGGAAAACCTGTTGGAGACAAAACACAGAAAGTCTTAAAGATCTTGAGTATGGACTGTATTTTTCATGAAAATGAGGACGCTTTCTGAGAACTGAAGTGCCAAGATTGGCTTTGAGTTAGAAATAAAATTGTGGCAACAATATAAATCATGGATTTAGGATAAGAGAGATGGAGACAGGAAGAACCCCATTAGGAAGTTATTGAAATAACCAAGTTCAGGATTGCCCAACACGTTCCAAGGAATACGGGTATTCTCAAAAGAAAGGGGTGGGGGGTCCTTCTTGGAGAGTTATAATGCTCATTAACATATCAACTGCTCTTAGAACGCCTTTGTTCAACTCAGTGTGTCCCAAACTGAGTTGACCAAAGCATCTCTGTTGTTATGGTGGCAGCTGTTATAGAACACCTGTTAATCCCGGGCAAGACACTAAGGTATAACACAGAAAACAATACGAGTGTACTAGAAGATTAAGTTGAGGAAATCTCCCAGAAAGAACAAAATGATGAAGAGATGGACAATACTTATCCTGGCTGGAATAAAGACAAACACATGAACAAAATTTTAGCCATTCATTTTTTAAAGAAAACCTCACAGAGTAAGAATAAATCCCAAAGTTCCTACATCTGACAAGAGATCCTAAAAGAGAACCTAGCAGGAGGGAAATTATAAAAAACTAAAACACTTCCACGACTGAAGATCCAGATTGAATTGGCCATCTGAGTGACCCACTCTACGAATTAAAAACAACAACAACAACAGCCACTAAACTAAAGACACATCACTGTGAAATGTCAGAATATCACAGAAAAAAGAACAGGGGTAGAATACGGGCCGTCTTAGGTTAGGTATCCCCAGAAGCACACCTGGGAGCTGAGTACAAGTAGCTTATTTGGGAGATAATCCCAAAGAAACCTTAGGAGGGAAGTAGTGAGACAGAGAGAGAAAGAAGCTTTAATGCGGACAACTCAGTCCCACACAGGATCTTTTGGAGACAGTGTAGAAGACACTTCAGGGCTGCCCCACCCAAGGGGGACTAGCCACCAACTCCTGTAATCATTGGCTGCAGGCTACTCTGAAGCCATTAAAACTGCCTGGCACTTCAGTATGCGGTGGGCATGGGCCTTGCGGGCTCCAAGGCCTAGAGAAAGTCCTGGGGCAGAGCTTTTCAGGCATGTACAGGGAGAAGCGTTTAGCACACGGGAAAATGGGATCGTGGAGGGGTTACAAATGGGCACTAAAGGTACCTTCATCAGCACGTACAAAGAAATCAAAATGGCATCTGACAGCAACCGCAGATACTAGAGTACAGACCACAATGGCTTTAAAATTCTTAGTGACAATTATTTCTCATCAAAATTATTTTAAAATATTTTATTTATTCATTTGAGAGAGAGTAAGCGAGAGAAAGGGAGAGAGAGAGAGCACGAGGGGGATGAGGGGCAGAGGGACAGGGAGAAGCAGACTCCCCGCTGAGCAGGGAGCCCAACAGTCCAATAACATGGGGCTTGATCCCAGGACCCTGAGATCATGACCTGAGCCGAAAGCAGATGCTTAACCGACTGAGCCACCCAGGCGCCCCTTTCATCAAAAAAAATTTTTTTAAAGATTTTATTTATTTATGTGACAGAGAGAGAGACAGCCAGCGAGAGAGGGAACACAGCAGGGGAGTGGGAGAGGAAGAAGCAGGCTCCCAGCCGAGGAGCCCGATGTGGGACTCGATCCCGCAACGCTGCGCTCACGCCCTGGGCCAAAGGCAGACGCTTAACGACTGCGCTACCCAGGAGCTCCATCTCATCAAAATTCTTAACTGGCCTAACTTTCTTACATATTAGGTCCCATATAGCCTTTCTCAGGTATTGAAAGGTATGCTCTAGCAAAAAAAATGAGGGATTAAGCCAAACATGATTAAGACATAGAATCCCAGTCAAATAAATAAATAAAATCTTAAAAAAAAAAAAAAAAAAGACATAGAATCCCAGAAGCAAGATCCGACAAAGGAGAGAAACAAAGAAAATTCCCCACATCATGGCAAAAAGGAAGGCCCAGAATGGCAAGTGTATGACAGAGCTAGAGAGAGGCAGAGTAAGATCAAGGACTCCAGGAGCCTAGTTTCTAGGAAAACCTGGAAGGGATTGATTATCTGACAGGTTTGACCACATGAAATGATTCATTGAAAAGCAGTTGAAGATGTGGGAAGACTTGCTTAGATGTTCAAGAAAATTAAGCAAATGAATAAAGGTAATTTTTATTTATTTTTTAAGATTTTATCTTTAGGGGTGCCTGGGTGGCTCAGTGGGTTACACCGACTCTTGATTTCAGCTCAGGTCATGATCTCAAGCTCTGCGTAGGACTCCATACTGGGTGTGGAGCCTGCTTAAGATTTTCTCTCTCCGGGCGCCTGGGTGGCACAGTTGTTAAGCGTCTGCCTTCGGCTCAGGGCGTGATTCCGGCGTTCTGGGATCGAGCCCCACATCAGGCTCCTCTGCTGGGAGCCTGCTTCTTCCTCTCCCACTCCCCTGCTGTGTTCCCTCTCTCGCTGGCTGTCTCTCTGTCACAAAAATAAATAAAATCTTTAAAAAAGAAAAAAAAAGATTTTCTCTCTCTCCCTCTGCCCCTCCCCCCTCAAAAAATACATTATAAGATTTTATTATTTATTTATTTTAGAGGAAGCGTGCGTGCCTGACACACACGAACAGGGCAGGGCGGGGGGGGGGGGGGGGGTGTCTTGCTGCTCTAGGCCTTTGTTGACCAGAGAGATAGTAAGCACTATTATCTAAAGTTGATGCATCAAGAATCCATGGTATAAGCATATTATAGAGATAGGAAAAGTAAATACCAGAAAAAACAACTAAATTGGAAGGAGATGCCTGTGGGTAGCAGCATCATAGCTACAGGAGAGAAACACTGTTTTTGTGTGTGTTAGTATTATTCTTAAAACAGTTTACATATTAACTTGATAAAAACTAAAATTTAAAAATTCCAAAAAAAATTTTTTAATTCCAAGATTTGCAATGATAAAGGGCAAAATTGTAGGCCTTCTCTAAAGACGAAGATCACTCTCTTATTCAAGACACATTGGCAAAGGACACTTTTCATGCCAGTCTAGATCATCTGTATAAATCTCTCTTGAGATCTCCAGATAAAAGCTAACAAAGGCACAAAGTATATTCTGACAGACTACGATCCTATGAATTACTTATCATGTTATTATATAGCAGAAAACTGCCCTGGCAATGGGTGTATTATGGTCACATCGTGGATGGATGCACATAGTTAATAAGCAGGGACCACGACATTTGATTTGATAAAAAAATCATTCTGGACCAAAAGCTGAAATCTGAAAGCTGAAGTTACTTCATAAAGCAGCTTACTACAGTAAAAAGAGAAAGATCCCCCTGGTCCTAGTACCTAGGGCCCCACAAAAGCTGGCATTTCTGCATGTGCACAGGAGCCCTGGGTTAAGCACACTCCATCTGGCAATTTAAAAACCTAAGAATGGGGCGCCTGGGTGGCTCAGTTGGTTAAGCGTCTGCCTTCAGCTCAGATCATGATCCCAGGGTCCCAGGATCCAGCCCCACATCAGGCTCCCTGCTCAGCAAGGAGCCTGCTTCTCCCTCTCCCTCTGCCACTCCCCCTGCTTGTGCTCTCTCGCTCTGTCAAATACCTAAATAAAATATTTTAAAATAAAAAAATAAAAAATAAAATAAAAACCCAAGAAGAAGTGATTTGGTTTGAAGGCCTGTAAAGTGACTCGTGTTAGGGGTGCCTGGCTGGCTCAGTGGGAAGAGCATGTGAGTCTGAGCCCCACACTGGGGGTAGAGATTATTGGGGGGGGATTTTTTTTTAAGCGACTCATTGACTGCTCCTACAACAATACAGATTACACACCCAGTGAAGGTGGTTTAAGAAGCTAAGAGTTCATCTAAATACGATACTGCTTCTTTTAAACTCTGTGAGTCGACAAATCCATGACTGTTGCTTCCATATTTGCATTTTATTAAGGAAGTTCCGGGAGAGCGTCCCACTTTCCCAGGGCAGCTCAAGCCGGAGCGGGAGTGAGCGTTGGTGCCCCGCCCCCACAGCTAAAGGACAGGAGGTGGTTTTAAAGGCCGGGGCCAGAGATTCTGCAAGAAGCTCAGAATATGACTTAAGGCTCTGCATGTAGACTTGGGCTTAGCTGATTCTGACACATATGCAAATGACTCGCCTACCCTTCTTCTCCACTGATTAAGCAACACCGGGGAGTCAAAAGCACTCTTACAGTCCTTGGGCTTCTGGGGACACACTGCTCAGGAGAGAGGCAGCACTTGTTACCTCCACCTTGGATATGTTGAAAGAGCCACAGACAGATTGGTAAAAACTTGGAGGTGAGCAATCCTGATGACTCATGTGGGAATTCGCTCAATGTCATGTGCCAAGAACTGGCCGTACAAAGGGAATCTTTGAAAGGCTCAGCTCTCCAGAAGCTCATGGCCCAAACACAGAACAGGTGATGACACACAATCGCTGACGACTACAGAGCTAAGCAGCTGATGTCAGGAGCAGCAGGCACCAAGCCCAGGCCTCACGGAGGAGCACCTGCCTTCATCAGACCCCTCTGCCTTCTGGCTACAGATCCTGCTCTTTTGTGCTGTGAGCACTGCAAAAGCCAAAATTTGGCAGGACTGTGAAAATTAAAAATCTGCCTTGCCATTGCCCAGGCCAGGATAACAGTTACGGACGCAGGCAGCCACAAAATAAAGAGAAAGTACTCTCCCAAGGACACATTATAACTCTAAAGTATCTAAACCCCCTTCTTTGGGTGACTGCTGCTTTCTACCTCACTGAAAGCTTTTGTTCTCTTTAGAGATTAGATTATCAGAGTCGTGGATTATCAGAAATTTTGCTATTTGGGGCACCGGGTGACTCAGTCAGTTACGCGTCTGCCTTCGGCTCAGGTCATGATCCTGGAGTCCAAGGATCCAGTGGGCTCCCTGCTCAGCCCCTCCCCCCGCTTGTATTCCCTCTTGCTCACTCACACACACTCTAATAAATATATAAATAAAATCTTTTACACAAATAATGAATCATGGAACACCACCACATCAAAAACTAATGAAGTACTGTGTGGTGACTAACATAACATAATAAAATAAATAAATAACAAGAAAAATAAATAAAATAAAATCTCTTTTAAAAAAAGAAATTTTGCTATTTAAAATGTTATCACTAAAAAGGAAACATCCATTCCTGGACATAGAGAAGCAGTCTTGATTTACAACCTAGGTGCAAAGCTTCAGAAAAGGGGTTGTGGACTCTATAGTTTCCAAGGAAACAACACTCAACAGTTTAGACCTAACACTGATCCCTTTACCTGAGTCTGTTTTGCCTCTAGCCTATCAAAATACTGCTTTATTTAAATTTTATTTGCTCCCCTCCCCCAAATCTTATATTAACTCTTATCTTTTCCTTTTTTATTTTGGGGGGGGGGGAGTCCTCTGGTGTGTAGCCTCCCCCATTGCAATGGGTTAATAAACCTGACTTGGTCAGATTATACATCTGTAGATGGGCTAGGACAACATCAAATCTATGAGAACCTGGCTGATCTCCAAAATGCCATCATAACACTCTAAATAGCATAGTATTTGGGGTATGGCAGGGGGGATAATTAGCAAATTTATACCTGAAGTTTAGTTTCTTAGTAAACATAGTCATTTGGTAGCTTGAAATTTGGTCCTGTACTTGAATTACAATGACTGAAACCTGAAAATAGCATTTTAAGAACCTTAAAGTCTACTATTAAAAAAAAAGAAAAAAGTAATAAGATACATGGAAAACTTGCATTCCGACACAAAAATGTCCCAAAGAAGAGTTAGGTCAAACAAAGAGTTAACAACCTCAGAGGGCTGCATTCCTGGCCAGTTCACACTAATGCCCTAGGATTCTGCTCCTGTCCATTCCTAGTCCTTCGTCTTCTTTTTTTTTTATAATATTTTTTTATTATATTATGTTAGTCACCATACAGTACATCCCTGGTTTTTGATGTAAAGTTCGATGGTTCATTAGTTGCGTATAACACCCAGTGCACCATGCAATACGTGCCCTCCTTACTATCCATCACCGGTCTATCCCATTCCCCCACCCTCCTCCCCTCTGAAGCCCTCAGTTTGTTTCTCAGAGTCCATAGTCTCTCATGCCCTTCTGATTACCCCCCCTTCTTTATCCCTTTCTTCTCCTACCGATCTTCCTAGTTCTTATGTTCCATAGATGAGAGAAATCATATGATAATAGTCCTTCCTCTTCTATACTCTGGTGGCACCTGCTGTTACACTGGTGCCATGGCACCTATCACGCCATGCTGTGACTGCTGGGCTACCTGCTTCCCCAACTCATCTCATCTCCCCTCGTTGACAGCAGGCCCCTGTCACTGACCTGCAAATTCCTAGCACCCTGCATAGTGCCTGCACATGGGAGGAGCTCAATTACCGGTGAACAGACAAACCGATGAAAGAAAGGGAGACTGGAAGAAAGAAAACCAGTTGGCAGGAAGTTGTAATGGTCCACAAGGGATGAAAATGACCTGCACTCAGTGTGACTAGAAGGAAAAGATAGATGAATATAGGCCATCTGAGAGGGAGAAGAAAAAAAGATTTGCTGGGGCACCTGGGGGGCTCAGTGGGTTAAGCACCTGCCTTCGGCTCAGGTCATGATCTAGGGGTCCTGGGATCAAGCCCCAGGGTGGGCTTCCCACTCAGCAGGGACTCTGCTTCTCCCTCTCCTTCTGCCTCTCCCCCTTCGTGTGCTCCCACACAATCTCTCTCTTTCTCTCTCACCCTCACACTCAAATAAAGAAATATAATCTAAAATATATATATATATATATATATATATATATATATATATATATCAGTTAACTAAGGGAAGTGTGAACAAAGAAAAAGGAATCACCACAAAATTTTTTAAATTTTAAACCTACACAGCTAGGAGGTGGATACCACAACTGGCATAAAGAAATCCTAGAGTAGCCAGTTTATTCAGCTTTAGAGAAGCAGATATTGCGAGGTCCTCGAAAAATCCAATATGCTGTTGCACATTCAGAATGAGAGCCAAGGCTCAAAACAGACTGGGAGCCACTGGCATTGAGGCTGAAACTTTTTAAAAATGTAGATGAATTCTCTGAGGAAGAGACTATGTGTTGAGTAGTTGAGGGACTGAAACCTCACGAATGCAAAGGCCTCGAGGAAAGGAAGAAGAAAAAGGGTAGCAAAGAAGAATGTGTTCGCGGAGGTGCGGGGCTCTGCAACATCCCAGACACCAATGGAGAAGTACCGCCTGCAGACGAGAAGCAGGAAACCCAAGAGAATCACCTGGAAAACTACTAGAACTCAAAGCTCAGCAAGGTGGGGGGTTACAGAATCCAGCAAGCAACTGCCTAAAACAATCAATGGCTTTCCTAAAACTACCACCTGTTAGAAAATATAATGGACAAAAGATCCCATCTGCAACAGCAAACAAAACAAAACAAAACAAAAATATCTAGGGATAAACTTTGAAAATGTATGGGACTTTTATGAAGTTACAAAAACTGAAAGAGAATTTTAAAAATGAGAACGCATGGGGCGCCTGGGTGGCTCAGTTGTTAAGCGTCTGCCTTCGGCTCAGGGCGTGATCCCGGCGTTCTGGGATCGAGCCCCACATCAGGCTCCTCCACTATGAGCCTGCTTCTTCCTCTCCCACTCCCCCTGCTTGTGTTCCCTCTCTCGCTGGCTGTCTATCTCTGTCAAATAAATAAATAAATAAAATATTAAAGAAAAATAAAAAATAAAAATGAAAACGAGAACGCTTGGTAAATTGCAAACATGAAATGTCAGTGTGCTGACACTGTATACATCTAATGTATATACTTAATACATTTAATTATACATTTATTATTTTATATCTATACAATTTAATACAATTTCAAGCCAAAATAAATTCCAAGTGGACCAATAAAATATATGAAAAAAAAGAGAAAACAAATATAAAAGAGAAAAAAAAGGTAGAAAGTTTTTCCAGCCATAAGCCCAAAGGCTGTATTATAAAGAAAATGTTTGCTTGCTAGATAAGATTCTGAACAAACCATGATTCCTAGAGCCCAAGCATCCTGGCCTTGAAAATGTCCTCAGTCCTTGGATCTGTGATAAGGCCATTGCAATTTCTCTCCCCCTTAGCTCAAAACATTTCCATTCCCTGTGCAGCTGAATCATCCGTAAGTATTCATCAATGATCTCCACAATCTTTTTTTCTTTTAAGATTTTATTTATTTGTCAGAGAGAGAGAGCGAGCGAGCACAAGCAGGGGGAGTAGCAGGCAGAGGGAGAAGCAGGCTCCCCACTGAGCAAGAAGCCCGATGTGGGACTCGATTCCAGGACCCTGGGATATGACCGGAGCCGAAGGCAGACGCTTAACGGACCGAGCCACCCAGGCATCCCAGGTCTCCACAACCTTGCTGTGAGCAAATCCACACTGCACATCCTCACATTCCACAACCCCTCTCAAAGCCTCGTAATACAGCAAACTCTTAGCCCTGGCTAAGAAATGCGATCAAGAGAAAAAAACGACCAGGCCATGTTTGGCACTGATAAGCCAAAAGTTAAAATTCCACACCTGGAATGTGTTTGGGGCTAGACCTGTTCTAGCCCTAGAAGTAAAAGTAACACACCCCAATTCACCAAAAGCAGAGGGAAGAGAGTAGCAGGTGTCTGTATTAGGATGAATGTTTGAATGTTCTTGGGCTTGCTTTTTCCTTGACATGTTTTGTTTTGTTTTTTTCATCATGAGAAGTGTACTCATTCATCCATCCCCATCCCCTATTTCCATCATCCCCCCACCTACCTCCCCCTCTGGTAACCATCAATTTGTTCTCTACAGTTAAGAGTCTGTTTCTCAGTTTGTCTCTCTCTTTTTTTCCTTGGCTCATCTGTTTTGCTTCTTAAATTCCACATGAGTGAGATCACACTGTATTTGTCTTTCTCTGACTTATTTCGCTTAGCATTATACTCTCTAGCTCCATCCATGTTGTTGCAACTGGCAAGATTTCACTCTTTTTATGGCTGAATAGTATTCCATTATATATATACATATATATATATACATATATATATACATATATATATACATATATATATACATATGTATATATATATGTATATATATATATTCTTTACCTTCTTTGCCCATTCATCTATCTATTGTTACTTGGTCTGCTTCCACAGTTTGATGACCATAAATAATGTGGCCATAAACATAGGGGTGCATTTATCCCTTTGAAGTAGTGTTTTTGTATTTTGGTGGTAAATACCCAGTAGTGTGCTTGCTGGATCATAGGGTAGTTCCATTTTTAACTTTCTAAGGAAACTTCATACTGTTTTCCACAGTGGCTGTACCAATTTGCATGCCCACCAACAGCGCATGAGGGTTCCTGTTTTGCCACATCTTCACCAACACTTGTTGTTTCTTGTGTTTCTTATGTTGTTGATTTTAGCCATTCTGACAGGTGTGAGGTGATATCTCATTGTAGTTTTGATTTGCGTCTCCTGATGATGAGTGATGTTGAGCATCTTTTCATGTGTCAGTTGACCATTTGTATGTCTTCTTTGGAGAAATGTCTGTTCATGTCTTCTGCCCATTCTTAATTGGATTACTTCTTTCTGGGGTATTGAGTTGTATCAGTTCTTTATATATTTTGGATACTAACCCTTTATCGGATGTGTCATTTGCAAATATCTTCTCCCATTCAATATGTTGCCTTTTAGGTTTTTTTTATTGTTTCCCTTGTTGTGCAGAAACTTTTTGTTTTGATGTAGTCCCAATGGTTTATTTTTGCTTTTATTTCCTTTGCCTCAGGAGACACATCCAGAAAAATGTTGCAGCAGCCAATGTCACAGAAATTATTGCCTGTGCTCTCTTCTAGGATTTTTATGGTTTCAGGTCTCAGATTTAGGTTTTTAATTCATTTTGAATTTTTGTGCAGGGTGAAAGAAAGTGGTCCAGTTTCATTCTTCTCCATGTTGCTGTCCAGTTTTCCCAACACCATTTGTTGAAAAGACTGTCTTTTTCCATTGTATATTCATTCCTCCTCAGTCAAAGATTAATGGACCACATAATTGTGGGTTTATTTCTAGACTTTCTACTCTGTTCTATTGATCTTTGTGTCTATTTTTATGCCAGTACCACAGTTTTAATTACTACCGCTTTGTAATACAACTTGAAATCTAGAATTGTGGTGCCTCCAGTTTTGTTTTTCCTTTTTCAAGATTGCTCTGGCTATTCAAGATCTTTTGTGGTTCCATACAAAATTTTAGGATTGTTTGTTCTAGTTCTGTGAAAACTGCTGTTGGAATTTTGATAGGGATTGCATTAAATGTGTACATTGTTTTGGGTAACATAGACATTTTAACAATATTTGTTCTTCTAACTCATAAGCATGGAATGTCTTTCCATTTCTTTGTGTCATCTTGAATTTCTTTCATCGGTGCTTTATAGTTTTCAGAGTACAGGTCTTTCACCTCTTTGGTTAAGTTTATTCCTTAATATTTTATTGTTTTTGGTACAGTTGTAAATGGGATTGTTTCCTTCATTTCACTTTCTGCTGCTTCATTTCTAATGTAGAGGAATGCAACAGATTTCTTTACATTGAATTTACATCCTGAAATTTTACTGAATTCATTCATCAGTTCTAGTAGTTTTTTGGTAGAGTCGTTAGGGTTTTCTATATATGGTATCATGTCATCTGCATATAGTAAGAGTTTTACTTCTTCATTACCAATTTGGATGCCTTTTATTTCTTTATGCTGTCCAGTTGCTGCGGCCAGGACTTCTAGTACTATGCTGAATAAAAGTGATGACAGTGGCATCCTTGCCTTGTTCCTGACCTTAGGAGAGAAGCTCTTCGTTTTTCACCATTGAGTATGATGTTGGCTGTGGGTTTTTCATATAAGGCTTTTATTGTACAGTATTATGAGATTGGGTGTGGACCTGAGAGGAAGGCAAAAAGGAAAAGCTCTGGACTTTGTTTCCTTTTAACAAAGAAGCCCATGGAGGGAAGCAGCCGGAGGCCTAGACTACACGAGGGCTGGAGGGCTCGGCAGGGGCTATGCAACAGAACTCATTTCTTGAAAATATCCTACCCTAGATCTTAGTAAAGTTACTAAATTCATAAAATGCCTAGTTTGAGTAAAGGGTGTGTGTGTGTGTGTGTGTGTGTGTGTGTGTGTGTGTAAAACTGTATAGAGTCAAATCAACAAGACAAACCAAGAAGTAGAAAGAAACAAAAGTAGGGGCAGTATTACCAAGAATTCACTGAGCAGAGGAAAGACTTCCAATTGCCTAAAGCAGAATCCAGGATAAATTTACTAGAAACTCCGAGATTGTGAGTTCGAGCCCCACATTGGGTGGAGATTACTTAAAATCAGCCTATCAACCAATCAATAAGAACAGACCGTTCACCCAAGATGGCAAACAAGCATAAGAAAAGAGGACCAATGGGGCGCCTGGGTGGCACAGCGGTTGGGCGTCAGCCTTCAGCTCAGGGCGTGATCCCGGCATTCTGGGTTCGAGCCCCACATCAGGCTCCTCTGCTATGAGCCTGCTCCTTCCTCTCCCACTCCCCCTGCTTGTGTTCCCTCTCTCGCTGGCTGTCTCTCTCTCTGTTAAATAAATAAATGAAATCTTTAAAAAAAAAAAGAAAAGAAAAGAAAAGAGGACCAATATCAATTAGTTATTAGGGGAATGCAAATTGCAACCATAATGAGAAATTTCTATATACCCAATAGAATGACTACATTTAGGGGCACCTGGCTGGCTCAGTCAGTAGAGCGTGCAACTCTTGATCTCAGGGTTGTGAGTTCAAGCCCAACACTGCATGCAGAGATTACTTAAAAATAAAATCTTTTTAAAAAATGGCTACAATTTGGGGCACCTGGGTGGCACAGTGGTTAAGCCTCTGCCTTTGGCTCAGGGCGTGATCCCGGCGTTATGGGATCGAGCCCCACATCAGGCTCCTCCACTATGAGCCTGCTTCTTCCTCTCCCACTCCCCCTGCTTGTGTTCCCTCTCTTGCTGGCTGTTTCTATCTCTGTCAAATAAATAAATAAAATCTTTAAATAAATAAATAAATAAATAAATAAATAAAGGCTACAATTAAAAAGACTCCATCAAATGTTGAAGATGTGCAGCAACTGAAACTCTAGTACGGAGCTGGTAGGAATGCCAAGTGTTGCAATCACTTTTGAAAACAGTCCAGCAGTTTCTTTAAAAATTAAACATATACCAACCATACAACCCAGCCTGCCATCCTACTTCTAGGTTTACCAAAGACAAACGAAGACATGGGCCCGTACAAAGATCCGTACGTGACTATGTACAGCAGTTTTATTTGTAATAGCCAATAACTGGAAACAATCCAACTGTCTATTAAGAGGCGATCGATACACAAATTGTAGTATGATTCATAAGAAGTTCAGATGATAGATTACTACTTGGCAATGAAAAGGAACATTTATACACGCAACAACACGGATGAATCAATCTCAAAATAAGCAGGCTAAAGGAAAGAACTCAGAAAAAGAGTATATACTGTATGAGTCTACTCATATAAAATCCTGGAGAATGCAAAAATGCAAACTATAGCGCCAGAGCAGTGGTTGCCCTGGGGGTGGCAGGGGTGGGGGCTGGGTGTCGGGAAAAAGAAAAGGATAACCAAGGGGCATAAGGTGACTATTTGGGATGATAGCTATGTTCAATACCTTGACTGTGGTGATAGTTTCATGGATACATACATATGTCAAAATTAATAAAATTGAACGCTTTAATATATACTTTATCATATATCATTTATAACTCAATAAAGCTATAAAAACATTAAAAATATGCAAACCAAGGCACGCCTGGCTGGCTCAGTCAGTTGAGCATATGACGCTTGATCTTGGGGTTGTAGGTTCGAGCCCCATGTAAAGTGTAAAAAAAAAAATCTTTTAAAAAATTTAAAACAAAAATAAAATATAAAAATGCAAAGCCAGTCCAGAAATATATAAAAACTATAATATTAACCTAAAACTATTCTAAAAAAGTATCTATTAAAATAAAACTAGGGGCGCTCGTCTGGCTCAGTCAGTTCAGTGTCCGACTCTTGATCTCAGCACAGGTTTTTTTTTTGTTTTTTGTTTTTTAAAGATTTTATTTATTTATTTGACAGAGAGACAGCCAGCGAGAGAGGGAACACAAGCAGGGGAAGTGGGAGAGGAAGAAGCAGGCACCCAGAGGAGGAAACTGATGTGGGGCTCAGTCCCAGGGATCCGGGATCATGCCCTGAGCTGAAGGCAGACACTTAACGACTGAGCCACCCAGGCGCCCCTCAGCTCAGGTCTTGATCTCAGGGCTGTGAGTTCAAGCCCTGTGCTGGGTGTGGAGCCTACATAAAAATAAATAATAATAATAATAATAATAATAATAAATAATAATAAATAATAATAATAATAAAACTTGTAATTGTGTCAGGGGTGGGGTTCCCAAGGTCACACCCAGGTTCAATGGTTCATAAGGAGGACTCACAGGATTCAGCATATAGTCAGGCTCATGGCTACGATTTACTACAGTGAAAGGGTACAAAGCAAAATAAGCAAAGGAGAAAGGCACATGGGCAAAGTCCAGAGGAAACAAGGCACAAGCTTCTACCAGTCACCCAGTGGAGTCACCAGGACACACTTAATTCCCCTAACAAGTTGTGACAACATGTGTGGAATGTTCTCTATCAAGGAAGCTCATTAGAGACGTGGTTCCCAAGGTTTTTATTTGGGGTTGGTCACATAGGTACCCTCTGCCTAGCAATTCCAAAATTCCAGACTCTCTGAAGGAAAGCAAGTGTTTAGCATTTTTCCCATTGTTTATACAAACAATTTAGGCAGAGTGAGCCATTCTTATCAGTTAGGGCGTTAGAACCCTTCCAAAACCCCTGGTTCCCAGATGCTAGCCAAGAGCTAACCTGGTAAGCAGGCCTTTCAAAGGATAGCAGTCAGATCAGCTTCGTTAACTATTTTCCCCACAATACTATAAACTAGTTGAATTTATCCCAGAAATGTAAGGGTGGTTAACATTATAAAATCTATAAACAACATTCCCTAATCAAAAGAAACTAATTATTTCAATAAACAGAGAACATATTTGATAAAATTCAATACACATTATAAAAACTTTTTTTTTAAGATTTTATTTATTAATTTGACACAGAGAGACAGCCAGCGAGAGAGGGAACACAAGCAGGGGGAGTGGGAGAGGAAGAAACAGGCTCCCAGCAGAGAAGACTGATGCGGGGCTTGATCCCAGAACGCCGGGACCACGCCCTGAGCTGGAGGCAGACGCTTAACGACTGAGCCACCCAGGCGCCCCCAATTATAAAAACTTTTAGCCAAGCATAAATTAATCTGATAAAATATATCCACCAAAAAAAAAAAGTCTACAGCAAACATTATATCTTAAAACATCAGAAGCAGAGGTGCCTGGGTGGCTCAGTCGGTTAAGCAGCCGACTCTTGGTTTCAGCTCAGGTCATGATCTTGCAGTTGTGAGACTGAGCCCCATGACCAGCTCTGTGCTCCACACAGAGTCTGCTTCAGATTCTCTCTCCCTCTCCCTCCAGCTCGCTTTCTCTCTCTCTCTCTCTCTCTCAAATAAATAAATAAAATCTTAAAAAAAAAATTAGAAGCATACTCTTTAAGTCAGGAACAAACAAGAAGGCCTACAATCAATGCTTCTATTCAACCTTTCACTGGAGATCCTCACCAGTCCAGTAAGAGAAAGAAAGAAAAGGTATAAGGATTGAAAAGGAAAATGAGAAATGCCATTATTCATAGAAGATAGAGTTGTCTATCAAAAAAAAAAAAAAAAAAAAAGCCAAGACAGGAGTTTAGGAACACAAGAGTCTAGCAAGATGACTGAATATAAGATTGATTTATAAAATCAATTGGCTTTAAATGGACAAATTGTACAGTATATGAATTATATCTCGATACAGCCATTATGGTCTTTGAAATCGACGAGGGCTGGTGAGTGTAGAGCTTTGGTGAGCGGGGGCTGTGTCACCGAGCATTTACAGCTTGTGCTAACTACAGGAATGGCTTCACATCTCTTCCAAAAGCAAATAGCTGATTTTTTTTTAAACATGCAGCTGAACTGAGATATAATTCATATACCATACAACTCACCCATTAAAGCCAAATGAGACTGACATATAGATATAGATATATAGATATCTTCTATTCAGTCATCTTGCTAAACTCCCGTATTTCTTTTTTTTTTTTTCTTTTCTTTCAGTCACTTTATTTTTTTTTTTTTAATGATTTTTTATTATATTATGTTAGTCACCATACAGTACATCCCCGGTTTCCGATGTAAGGCTCGATGATTCATTAGTTGTGTATAACACCCAGTGCACCATGCAATACGTGCCCTCCTTAGTACCCATCACCGGTCTATTCCATTCCCCCACCCCCCTCCCCTCTGAAGTCCTCAGTTTGTTTCTCATAGTCCATAGTCTCTCATGTTTCATTCCCCCTTCTGATTACCCCCCCTTTCTTTATCCCTTTCTTCCCCTACCGATCATCCTAGTTCTTATGTTCCATAGATGAGAGAAATCATATGATAGTTGTCTTTCTCTGCTTGACTTATTTCACTTAGCATTATCTCCTCCAGTGCTGTCCATGTTGTAGCAAATGTTGAGAACTCGTTCTTTCTGATAGCTGAGTAATATTCCATTGTATATATGGACCACAACTTCTTAATCCAGTCATCTGTTGAAGGGCATCTCGGCTCCTTCCACGATTTAGCTATTGTGGACATTGCTGCTATGAACATTGGGGTGCATATGGCCCTTCTCTTCACTACGTCTGTATCTTTGAACTCCCGTATTTCTGAACACTTGGCTTGCTGAATCACTACGTTGTAGACCTGAGACTAATACAATAATAGAAAGCAATTAGACTTCAAGTAAAAACAGAAAAATTTTAAAAATAAGCTAGGCCAGACAATTACTAAAGTTAAGGCACTCTAACAGAGATCATGATAGTGATATTGTTTAACTGTACCTTTAAGAAATCAAAAAATAATCTGGAATTAGAAACAAGCCCTAAATTCAAAATTGAAACATCTGCAGAAGATACTCCATTACTACAAGAGAAAACCCCACCCTTAAATGACAAGCTCTACCAGAGAGATTCAAAAGTTAATCAGCAAACTAATATGGAATTAAAATAAAGACATAAAAACAAAAAGAAGTTAATCAGCATTACCAGGAAAGAACCATCAACGGTCTCCCCTGGTGTGCAGGGACTCCAGGGTAAGAAAACTGAAAAATACAGCAGTACTAAAACAAAAAGAATGAATGAGGCTTCCCATTTCTCTAACTGCAGCACAAATGGTGAGTATTTGAATTCAGATAAAATAACGGAGGAGATGATTTTCATGATGGTTAATGCTTGGGTAGGACAGAGGACCGTTCTTTCAAGCGGACACATTAGACCCTGTATTAGTCATCTGACTTCAGTGAAAGTGAAGAAAATGACGAACTCACTATGAGTAAAAATGAAAGTCTCTTGGCTTTTGTGAAAGGCAAAGGAAAAGCCCCAGTAAAGAAAGGGAGAAGAATCCACCTAAATCCAAATGTAGTCCTTTGGGGATCCCAGGAGATGGTGCAGCTACAGCAGCCGATAAACTAACCAGCTCACACCAAAAAGGGTTTCTCTCACTTCAGAGCCCCCAAGGAAACCACTAACAAATATTAAATCCCGCAGCTAAAGGCAAGAGGTCTACATAGATTTCACAAGCAGCGTCAGGAAGTAGTGACAACAGCAGCCCACTTATGCATGTTTATAGTAAGTCTTGATAACTGGTATAATGTTCTACAACAATTTCAAGCATCTCCTTATAGAACATAGCATCTGCTCAAACAGAAACACAGTGAAACTGAGAGATCAGCATTTTTGTTTAACGAATGGGAGGAAGCCATGTGAATGCCTGTGTGTGTCTGTGTAAATAATCACTTTATATTAAATCAGCGATACAGGAAGTGCTTCTCAAGTACCCCAGTAGCCCTACTATAATATCAGTTGATATTATTTTTTAAGGAAGCTTAGGTCTGAATTTATCATGGATAAATACTCACAAATATTTTATATAAAGGTGTGAATTTTAATCAGCTACTAGTCATATATATGTAATTAATGTATCTTGCTTATATACGTATTTCAAATCTTGTTAACCTTAAGAATTAGTAATACCTAATATAGTTAGTTGTGCCTTATAAAAACACAGACGTTAACCCAAAAGTAAGCAATTCAGAATTATGATTAAAGTGGGAATTTGCCTTTTTTTATTTAAAAGCAACTGTACTGGGGGCGCCTGGGTGGCACAGCGGTTAAGCATCTGCCTTCGGCTCAGGGCGTGATCCCGGCGATCTGGTATCGAGCCCCACATCAGGCTCTTCTGCTATGAGCCTGCTTCTTCCTCTCCCACTCCCCCTGCTTGTGTTCCCTCTCTCGCTGGCTGTCTCTATCCCTGTCAAATAAATAAAATCTTAAAAAAAAAAAAAAAAAAAAAGCAACTGTACTGGGGCACCTGGGTGGCTCAGTCAGTTAAGCATCTCCCTTCAGCTCAGGTCATGATCCCAGGGTTCTGAGATGGAGTCCTGAGTCAGGCTCCCTGTCTGCGGGGAGTTTGCTTCTCCCTCTGCCTCTCCTCGCACTTGTTCTCTCAATCTCTCTCTTTCTAATAAAACTAAAAAATAAATAAATAAATAAATAAATAAATAAATAAATATAAGAATGTTCATGATACCAATGTTTATAATAGCAAGATAAACAGGGGGCACCTGAGTGGCTCAGTCAGTTAAGCTCCAACTCTTGATCTCAGGGTCAGTCCTGAGTTCAAGCCCCACGCTGCACTCCACTAATTCTATAATAGCAAGATATATAAAGAAAAACAACCCAAATATCAACCAGCAGGAAAGTAATTCTTCTCACTGGGCAGGTTTCAGCTCAAATGTCACTTCCTTGGGCCTTCTCCAATTTTTTTTTTTTTTTTAAGATTTTATTTGGGGGGGGGGGCACAAGCACGAGCTGGCAGACGTGGGGGTGCAGAGGAAGAGGAAGCAGCAGCCTCCCCACTGAGCAGGGAGCCCCACCTGGGGCCGATCCCAGGACCCCAGGATCATGACCGGAGCCGAAGATAGGCACTTGACTGACTTAGCCGCCCGGGCACCCCTGTCCAAGCTTTATTTAAATTTATAACACACACCCACACTCAGTCACTCTCCTACCAGCTACACTTACATCAAGACACAACTATCAGTTGCTATCTGAAATCAACCCATTTGTTTAAGGTCTGTCTTCTCTCCAGGAGACAGTAAACTCTATGAAAAGAAGAATATAGCCTCTTCTTACTTGGTATCTCTAGGCCTTAGCACATCGCAACATTGAAAACAAAGGGAAGGAGGGAGAGAAATCACAAGAGTGGAAAGGGCAAGGCGGATGGAGATCTCACACAAAAGGGGAAGTGGGAGCCAAGTTATAGAAGCCAAACGGAATGGAGCAACTCTGTACGTGGAAGGTAGTATGCTCAGGGTTTGAGGAAGGACGAGAGAAAGACAATATTTTAAATATATATATATTTAGGGAGAGGATCTGGAATATACTGAGAAGTTCCTCGAAATTGCTCCTGCTTTTGGGGTGCCTGGCTGGCTCAGTCCAAAGAGCATTGTGACTTTTGATCTCAGGATTGAGTTCCACCCCACATTGGGTGTAGAGATTACTTGCATAGATGAAACTTCAAAAAAAAATCTTCAGAAAAAAATTGTTCCTCCTTCTAGCTTATCCTCTTACTCCCCCTATTGACAGGCCTCATCAGTGGCGGGGTTGGGCGGGGTCCTATTGGAAGGCATGGGAAGTAAGATTCCCCTTCGTTGAAATGTGCTTTATCATCAACTTTACTCATCTCAGAAAATGAAGGATGACAATTGTCATGGGCTTAATTGCATCTTCCCAAAATTCGTATCTTTAAGTCCTAACCGTGGTGTCTAAATGGGGTGTCTGTCCGATCAGATGGGGGCCCCCAAATGTGGGGTGATGTTTTGGTGGAAAGGGCAGTGAATTCATCCGAGGCCGACCAAAGGAGATAGAAGTTTATCAAATACACCACAAGGGAGTGGCGGGCAGGACAGCAGAGGAGAGCTGTCTGCAAGGAGGCAGTGGATGGCGGCTGTTTTAGAGGGGGAAGGTGAAGAGGTATGCAGAGTATGGAATCTTCCCTTTTTTTGGTAACTGTGCCTGGTTGTAAGTGGCCCATTGGTTAGTTGGGGTCTATAGATATTTTGAGGTGGGTCACCGGATGGGCCTGTGCATTCAGCCAGGAGATCACTGTGGGCCTGTACTACATTCCATCCCTCAAGCCTGTTTGCCGGAAAGAACCTCTACACTAACCCCTATAGCGTGAGACTATACTTGGAGAATGGGTCTTCAAGGAGATAATTAAGGTAAAATGAGGTCATATAGGTAAGCCCTAATCCACCGTGACTGGTTCTTATCAAGAGATTGGAACACACACTTGTGAACAGAGGAACCACCGTGTGACGACACAGCAAGCAGGCAGCCTTCTGCAAGGCAAGGCGAGAACCCTCAGAAGAAACCAAACTTGCTGACACCCTGATTTTGAACTTCTAGCCTCTAGAACTATCAGGAAATAAATGTATCTTAAGCCACCCAATCGGTGGTATTTTGTATGGCAGCCCTAGCAAACTAATGCACTGATCTAAATGAAAAGTATTCTGCCTACAATTGCTTTAGTATGAAGAAAAATTTTCCTGTGCTTCCCTAAGTCCCATAAACTAACACCTATTAAGTGAAAGTAAAATCTGTCATACTATTAAGAATTATTGAAATTGCTTAATTTTCTGACTATGGGATGTTGGTAAACCACAGCCAACCTTTTGCCCCCTTACTGAACCACAAGAAGAGTCAAACAAAACCAATTTATCCATTTGGCACTGCAGGCACAGCACCCAGGACCTACAAGCTTTTCCAGAAAAGGAAATGCACAGGAAAAAAATGTCTGCGATCAGGGCAGGGAATGGGTAGGTCCTGGTTCTAAATAAAATAAAACTACAAAAGTAAAATGTTTAATTAAATTCACATATAAACGTCACTGATTTTTTAATTTAAATCATATACGATTTTCATTATGTTTGAAAATAATTCGCACATTAGATTTTTTGTATTTCTTAAGAATTCCCATGTATGCACAATAAATGTTTAAAAATCATACCAAATCATAAATGAGTCGATATAGTCCAATAATTTCAAAAATAAGGATAATCCATTCAAAAGGTTTTACAAGAAAATTATTCAACACTGGATATGGGTGCATCTTACTATCTGATATGACAGGGTAGGGTCCTTTTTCTCCCTCCACTCCCTAACTGCCTGTCTTCTTTAGTTCCAAATCACTGATAATAGTAGAGAAAGCCTGAGGCAGTATTCCTGCAAGGGAGGGCTCGGGGTTGAGAGGGCAAAGTTTCTAAGGATTAGGAGGATGAGGAGCTAAGAAGCAAGCACAAATTGTCCCAATAGGATGTACATGCAAACAGACCAAACATAGATACATCCTGGGCCCTTTGAAATATAAGTGACAGACTTAACCAGCAACAGAGTTCATGCTGTATTTCCATATATACTGGCAGGAGGCCACGTCTAGAAGTAGGTACTCTGGGAGCTAAGAGCAGCTCCTGGGTTACAACCAACAGAAAATAGCAACCTCAGTCTTACAAGCATGAGGTGGATCCTACAAATAATTTAAGGGAGCTTGGAGGTAGAATCTCCCCCAGTCAAGTCTCCAGACGAGTGCAACCTGGCCGACAACTTGATTACAACCTTCTGAGACCCGGAGTAGAGGAGTAAGTTGTACCCACACTCCCAACTCACAAAAATTATGGGGTGATAAATGTGCCATTTTTATGCCACTAAGTGTATGGTCATTTGTTACACAGCAATAAAAACTAATACAGTGAGAAACAGAACAGTTTCAGTGGGATCACCAAACCACAACCCACGTATTTAAACTTCATTTAAATATTAAACAATTTATGCTTCATTTGAAAGGGAATGGGGGCAGATTAAAACCACAAGTGGTTCTTTAAAGGCTCCTGTGTAGCTTGAACACAGAGATAAGAGAAAAACATTTGTAATTACAAAATGTGAAAGGGCTATGCTGAAAAGCAATGATTGTTGAATCATGTAGATTTCACATTGTAGATAGCATCCTAAGAAAACAAAAGAAAGTATATTCAAAGCTATGCGTTAAAAGTCGAGGTGGGGGCGCCTGGGTAGCTCAGTGGGTTAAGCATCTGACTCTTGATTTCAGCTCAGATCTTGATCTCATGGTCATGAGTTTCAGCTCCACGTTGGGCTCCATGCTAGGCATGCAGCCTACTTTTAAAAAAATCGAGGTGGAAGAACTATCACAGCCCTCTCTGCTTCAAGCCAAAACAGTGCTCACCACCAATTTCCTTAAGTAATATTTCAAGGAATTTTTTCAAAAAATAAGATGACATGGGGCGCCTGGTGGCTGTCTTAAGCATCCAACTCTTGATTTTGGCTCAGGTCATATATGATCTCAGGATCAAGCCCCACCTCAGGCTCAGCGCTCAGCACAGAGTCTGCTTGAGATTCTCTCTCCGCCCCTCCCACCCCCCACTGCTCACACATTCTCTCTCTCCCAAAATATAAAATATAGTAAGAAATAAAGGGACATAAAGAAGAGCTGTACAGTTTAATATTTTACAATACTCAAATATATTATACTCTATTCTTGGATCATTTTAAATATTCTTGTTGCAACATCTTCATGATTACCCTGGGAATTACAATTGCCATCTTAATTTTTTTTTTTAAGATTTTATTTATTTGAGAGAGAGAGCACACAAGCAGGGGGAGGAACAGAGGGAGAGGGAGAAGTAGACTCCCAGACAAGCAGGGAGCCTGACAAGGGGCTCGATCCTGGGACACCAGAATCATGACCCAAGCCAAAGGCAGATGCCCAACCAAACGAGCTACCCAGGCATCCTGCCATCTTAAATTTCTAACAAACTTGGCTTGAACTTAGCTTCAACAGTACACAAAACTCAGCGTCTACACAGTTCTGTCCCTCTCGTTTATGTTACTGCCAGAAATTATAGCTTTATATATTGACTTTCTTTTTTTTAAAGATTTTATTTATTTATTTGACAGAGAGATAGAGACAGCCAGCGAGAGAGGGAACACAAGCAGGGGGAGTGGGAGAGGAAGAAGCAGGCTCATAGCAGAGGAGCCTGATGTGGGGCTCGATCCCATAACACCGGGATCACGCCCTGAGCCGAAGGCAGACGCTTAACCGCTGTGCCACCCAGGCGCCCCTATATATTGACTTTCTGCCTCATTTTGGAGTCACATTCTGAGTAGGGCATTTTAAAAAAACGTATCTGCCCCAGGTGATCTTCATGTATAAGACCACTGAGAACCTTGCACTAAAGTGGAGATGAGGGTACAGTGGAGGGGTGGTTGTAGGATCTGAGAAGAAAGTAGGGTTTGCAATGACAGTAAGTATGAGAGATCTTCCAAAGCTATAATATGGCAAAAACAAGGTTAAAATAGACTAGTAGTAGTATTCTGTAACATATCATCTAGCAATATGTTGAAACATTTAAAGTATATAAATACAAATATATATATATATATTACCTCCAGATATCAGCATATTACAAAAATCATAAAATATGTTATTAGGACATTGGAAATTCCCTAGAAGCAAAATTTATCATTTTTCTGCCTCCACCCAATTCATATGAACACCACACTATCACTGGTTCCAGCTCTCCTTCTGAGCAGCTTTTAGAAAGCACAAAGGCAAGGCAGTGGGAAGGACATGTTTTCCCTTCTGGAGGTGTATCATTCTCTGAGGGAGTATGGAGAGGTGCCCCCTCAAGCTCTGCTGAGCCCTGACCTCTGTGAGGAATCACTGCTCTAGTCTGGTCTTTTCATTTTATAGATGAGAAAACTGGGACTCAAGGGAACAGACTTGACCAAGGTTAGTGTGATAAAACCTGAATTAAAACATATTTCCTTGGCCACCTGACTGGCTCAGTCAGTAGGGCATGTGACTCTTGATCTCGAGGTCATGGGTTCCAGCCCCACATTAGGGATTACTTTAAAAAATTAAAAAATAGGGGCACCTGGGTGGCGCAGTCAAGCGTCTGCCTTCGGCTCAGGGCGTGATCCCAGGGTCCTGGGATCGAGCCCCACGTCAGGCTCCTCCGCGAGGAGCCTGCTTCTTGCTCTCCCATTCCCCCTGCTTGTGTTCCCTCTCTTGCTGGCTGTCTCTGTCAAATAAATAAATAAAATCTTAAAAAAAAAATAAAAATAAAAATAATTAAAAAATAAAATCTAAAAAAAAAAAAACCAAACATATTTCCTGGGGTGGCTGGGTGGCTCAGTTAGTTAAGCATCTGACTTCGGCTCAGGTCATGATCTCAAGGTCCTGGGATTGAGCCTGATGTTGGGCTCTCCACTCAGCAGAGGGTCTCCTTCTCCCCCTCCCCTTTGTGTTCCCTCTCCCTCTCTCAAATAAATAAAATCTTTAAAAAAAAATATTTCCTGACTTTATTCCATGCTATCATATCTCTATTAGAATATCAGGACCCTGAGTTTCCTGATGTTTTTAGAAACAGTCCAACCATTCTTTTCAAAAGCACAGATGCCTACAATGCAATTTCCTCCAGTCGACACTAATGATTTTTATATCAATACAAAAAAAGAAAGGAAAAACAATACCTTGGTTGCTGGCAACAGAAATTCCAGAACAAATGGGGGCACAAGAGGCAGCAACAGGATTTTTAAGTTTAAGGGTGGAGGGTGAAGTTGTTCTTCCTCACCATAAATTTCTATTTACTTTGTTAACTCACTACCTTTAGGATACTGTTACTACACAACCCTTTTAGGGAAAGACCTATATTAATCACTCAGAGCACCTGGCAATATTAACTCCATATAACTGTAACAGTTACTAAATACTGTCACTCCATACTATGAGGTAGAAAGTAAAAATACTTCTTACAGACAGAAGCCACGAAATAGTTTCTAGTTTAATCACACCACGAGTACAACAAAATAAGAAATAACACTCTGAAACAAAGATTACTTATAACTCCAGAACATTTTAATTCTAAAAAGCTTTAATAATAAAAAGCCCCATAGTTTCCAAATGCCCCTCATAAAGGGAATGAATAATCAGTCCCATCAGAGCTGGGGAAAAAGAACTGTAAAGGGGGTGGAGGGATGAAGGTTGACAACCATTCTCTTTCAAAAAGATAAACACTGCGTCCTCAAATAACCGCTCAGAATGTCACTTGATGTGAATAGGCAGGAGGAAAATAACTGTCCATATTGGCCTTATATACTGTATTGGGCAATTAAATGCCAACTTAGGTATTTAAGAATGACTTGCTAAAACATTGAAAAAATGAAAGACTTCGTCCTTGTCATAGACGGCCACTTCAGTGGAACATTCCGTGCACATGACTGGGTGGTAGATTTCTTCCACTTGTGCCTCTGCCTGCTCTGCGGCATCTTCCTGGTTAGACCTCATCTTCTTAGGGCCTCGCCTTTTCTTCCTGTTCTCTGGGATTTTGTATTTTAGAACCTCCTCTTTGTTGACAGAACAATTCATCACAAACATTGCTCTATACTGAGTTTTGTAGGATTCGTGCCTAAGAGGAAAATGAAATGGAGAATCTAGATTTATGTTCTATTTTAATAGGTTATCCATTTAGATTAAAAAAATTTTATTGAAGTATAGTTGACACAGTGTTACATTAGTTACAGGTGTACAACACAGGGATTCGAGAAGTTTACACATTACACTATATTCACGACTGTAGCTACCATCTGTCAACATACAATGTTATCACAGCATCATTGTATTTTATCCCCATGACTTATTCACTCCATACCTGGAAGCCTGTATCTCCCACTCCCGTTCACTCATTTTAGCCATCCCCCACCTTGCTCTCCTCTGGCAACGATCAGTTTGTTCTCTGTAATTATGGGTCTGCTTCTGCTTTTCATCTGTTTATTCATTTGTTGTTTTTTAGATTCTCTGTATAAGTGAAATCACACAGTACTTGTCTTTCTCTGACTTATTTCACTTAGCATAATACCCTTTAGGTCTATCCATGGTGTCACAAATGGCAAGATTCCATCCTTTTTATGGGTGAGTAATATTCTGCTGTGTATATATACCATATTCTCTTTATTCACCAATCAAAGCACAGTTGGGTTGTTTTCATATCTTGGCTATTGTAAATAACACTATAATACACACAAGGGTGCATATATCTTTTCGAATTACTGTCTTCACTTTCTTTGGATAAATACTCCACACTGGAATTACTGCATCATAGGTTATTTCTATTTTTAATTTTTTGAGGAACCTCCATACTGTTTTCCACAGTGGCTGCACCAATTTACATTTCCACCAACACTGCACAAGGGTTTCCTTTTCTTCACATCCTCACCAACACTTTTTATTTCTTGTCTTTTTGATTCTAGCCATTTTGACAAGTGTAAGATGATATCTCACTGTGGTTTTAAATGCATTTCCCTGATGATTAATGATGTTGAGTATCTTTTCATGTATCTGTCAGACATCTGTATATCTATTTCGGAAAAATGTCTATTCAGTACTCTGCCCATTTTAATCAAATTTTTCGGGTTTTTTTGGTGTTGAGTTGTATCAGTTCTTTACATATTTTGGATATTAATCCCATATCGAACAGATCATTTGCAAATATCTTCTCCCATTTCATGAGCTGCTTTTCATTTTGTTGATGGTTTCCTTCACTGTGCAAAAGATTTTTATTTTGGTGTAGTCTCAACAGGTTTTTTTTGCTTTTATTCCCTTGCCTTAGGAGACATATCTAGGAAAATGTTGCTATGGCTGATGTCAAAGAAACTACTGCCTATATTTTCTTCTAGGAGTTTTATGGCTTCAGGTCTCACGTGTAGGTCCTTAATCCATTTTGAGTTTATTTTTGTGTATGGTGTTAGAAAGTCGTTCAGTTTTCCCAGCACCATTTATTGAAGAGACATTTTCCCCATTGTATATTCTTGCCTCTCTATATAGTTAAAATTTGAGAACACAAAAAACTTACTGAAATACAACCAACATAAAAACATGAGAACAAAATGGGAAATTTAAAGAAATGTTAAGACTTATTTTAAGAATAGGAAAAAACTTAATAGAGAATAATTTAAAGAATGAATATATCCTCTTTTCTACTGCTTTAAAAGTAACTTTTATCTCTGAGAAAAAATTTATTTGCTCTTCAAAGTTAGACAAAAGTTACTGGAAACATGAGAGCTAATGTTTAAACAATCTTTGACTGTCTTTTCACACTGTGGCCTGAAATTCTGCCCTCCTCTCATTACAGGTGGTACCACTCTTGGAGCACCTGGGTGGCTCAGTCAGTTAAGCATCTGCCTCTGACTCAGGTCATGATCGCAGGGTCCTGAGATCAAGTCTCACATAGGGCTCTTTGCTCAGCAGGGAGCCTGCTTCTCCCTCTGCCCCTCCCCCTGCTCATGTTCTCTCTCTCTCCCTCTCTTTCAAATAAATAAAATCTTTAAAAAAATTAAATTTAAAAAAAGTGGTGCTATTCTTGTCACCATTTTAGTAAACGCTACAGTTTTAAAAGCTTAAGCTTCTGACTTCACAATGTGCACTCTTGGCTTTACTCCAACAGTCTACAGAAAAGATAATGCTTCATTTGTTCTCCTCATATACTCGATATTTTCCTACTTCCTTCTCCATCTAATAAGTTGGTTTTCCCCCCTTAAGCCTCATACACAGAAATATCTATCTGGCTAACCACAGCGAACTCAAGTTATACTTTCATTAATTCCAAATGTTGATCTCCACCACCACCACCACCACCCACCAAGAATTTAGACTATGCAAGCTGGTACTTCTCCAAGTAAGACTATAAAAATTTCATTTATACTCCACTGGATTGGAATCCTGTATTAACATGGAATACAATTTTTACCAAGGCCAATTTCTATTGTTACATCATGAAACAACTTCTTTTGAGTACAGGAACTCTACAATAACATGGCTTAATTTGGAAGAGAAACAACTTAAGTACAAAGACATTTTACTTTTTCTGCATTTCGTAAGTATGCTCTAAGTGTCAATTTATATATAAAAAGCTTAAGAGTTCATAAGGAAAACACAAAATTTAATTGTTGCAGATGATCAAAAACCTCAAGCTAGCTAATAAACTATATCTGGCTATTCATTAGTTCCTGGAACAAACTCATCACCTGCATCATCACTTAGTTTCAGTTAACTTGATTTAAAACACGGACTAAGCTAGGCATTTATAAGGCTACCAGAAAGAGGAAAAAAAATAAGGAAAAAGGAAAAGAGTGAGAGTATATTTGAATAAAAGAATGAAGGAGGGGTGCCTGGGTGGCTCAGTCCATTGAGTGTCCAACTCTTAACCTCAGCTCAGATCTTCATCTTAGGGTCATGAGTTCAAGCCTCGCATTGGGCTCTACTTAAAATAGAAGTGGAGCCTACTTTAAAAATTTTTTAAAAAGAATGAAAGAAAAAAACACATGATCATCTCAACTGATTCAGAAAAAGCACTTGATGAAATTCAACACCCATTCACGGTAAAAACACCCCATAAACTAAAAACAGAAGGAAACTTCCTCAATACAATAAAGGCCATATATGAAAAATCCACAGCTAATATCATATTCAATGATGAAAGACAGAAAATTCTTCCTCTAAGATCAAGACCAAGACTAAAAAGTCCTCTTTCACAACTTCTAGTCAACATAGTTCTGGAAGTTCTAATTAGAGCAATTAGCTAAGAAAAAGAAATAAAAGGCATCCACACTGGAAAGGAAGAAGTAAAATTATCTTTGTTCACAGATGACATGATTATATTTTTTTTTCTTTTAATTTTGAGAGGGAAACAGGGAGAGAGAGAGAAGACCAGAGGGGAAAGAAAGAGAGACAGAGAATCCCAAGCAGGCTCCACATCCAGTGCAGCCCAATATGCGGGGCTCAATCCCACATCCTGAGATCATGACCTGAGCCAAAATCAAGACTCAGAAGCTTAAACTAACTGAGCCACCCAGGTGCCCCAATGACATGATCTTTTATGTAGGAAACTCTGAAGATTGCACAAGAAACTATTAGAGCTAATAAACTAATTCAGCAAAGTGGCAGGTACAAAATCAACACACAAAAATCTGTTCATTTCTATACATGAGCAATGAATGACCCAGAAAGGAAAACAGAATGGAGGTTGCCATAGGCTGGGGCAGAAAGGGGTGGAGAATGGGAATTTTGTCTAATGGGTACAGAGTTTCTATTTGGAATGACAAGAAAGTCCTGGAAATGGATTGTGGTGATAGCTGCACAATATTGTGAAAGTAGTTAATGTCACTGAATTGTACACTTAAAATGGTTAAAATAGGAAACAAGAGTACCCAACTCCTGCCACTCCCATTCAACACTGTACTGCAAGTCTAGCCAGGGCAAGCAGGCAAGAAAATGAAGTAAAAAGTATCCAAAAAGGAAAGAAAGAGGTAAAACTGTCTCTGTTTGCAGATGACATTATCTTCTACATATACAATCTTACAGACTCCAAAAAACTGTTAAAATAAATATGAAATTCAGGAAAGTTTCAGGATACAAAACCAATATACAAAAATCTACTGTGTTCCTGTATATTAACAGTAAACTATCTGCAAAAGAAATTAAGAGAACAATCCTATTCATGATGCCACCCAAAATAATAAAACACCTGGAAATAAATTTAACCAAGAAGATGAGAAATTTATACAATGAAAACTGTAAGACATTCATGAAAGAAACTGAAGAAAATACAAGTAAATGGAAAAATATCCCACGTGCATGCATCAGAATTACTATTATTAAAATGTCCATACTACCCGAAGTCATTTAGTCAATGCAATCTTATCAAAATTCTAATGGCATTTTTCACAGAAATAGAAAAAAAACCCTCAAATTTGTACGGGATCACAAAAGATCCCAAATAGCCAAAGCAACCTTGAGAAATAACCACAAAACTGGAGGCATCACACTTCCCGATTTTAAACCGTACTACAAAGCTATAGTAATCAAAGCAGTACAGTACTGGCATAAAAACAGACTCACAGACCAATGGAACAGAACAGAGAGCCCAGAAATGAACTCACGCATACACAATTAACTAAAATTTGACCAGGGAGCCAAAAATATTAAATGCCAGAAAGATACTATTTTCAGTAAATGATTTTGGGAAAACTGGATATTCACATGCAGAAGAAAACCAGACCCCCATCTTACTCCACTCACAAAAATTAACTTGAAACGGATTAAAGACTTAAATGTGAGACCTGAAGTTGTAAAACTACTCAAAGAAAACATACGGAAAAAGCTTGACATGGCTCTTGTCAATGACTTTTTGGATAAGCACAGCAACAAAAGCAAAAATAAACAAGTGAGACTACATCAAGCTAAAAAGCTTCAGCATAGCAAAGAAACCATCAACGAAAGGAAAAGACAACCTATGGAATGGGAGAAAATATTTGCAAATCATGTATCTGATAAGGATTAATCTCCAAGAAACTCATACAACTCAATAGCAGAAAAATAAAATAAAATAAAAATTGGCAAAGGACCTGAACAGAGATTTTTCCAAAAAAGATATACAAATGGCCAACAGGTACATGAAAAGGTGTTCATCATCCTTAATCATCAGGGAAATGCAAATCAAAACTATAGTGAGGTATCACCTCACACCTGTTAGCATGGCTATTATCAAAAAAGACAAGGGAAAACAAAAGTGAACCCTTGCGCATTACTGGTGGGAATATAAATTGGTATAGCCACTCTGGAAAACAGTATGGAAGCTCCTCAAAATAATAAAAATAGAACTACCATATGATCCAGCAATCCCACTTCTGGGTATATATCTGCAGGAAATGAAATCACTATCTCAAAGAGATTATCTGCACCCCTACCTCAGCCAGGTGATCAAGGCCTACACTAACAGTCACAAATCTGTTGACTTTTTTGTTGTTGATAGTCTGTGCCCTTGATGTAATATAATGAAAACATCACTTGACCTCTGTGGTCCTCTTCCCAAAAACCTACTGCAGCTTTATTCATAACAGCCAAACATGGAAACAAACTAAGTGTCCATGCATAGGTGAATGAATAAAGAAAACACGGTGTATAGATACAATGGAATACGAGGAAAAAAAAAAAAAAGGAAATCTGCCATTTGTGAAAACATGGATGAACCTTGAGGGCATTATAAAGTTAAGTGAGACAGAGACAAAAAAAATACTGAATGCTCTCACTTACATGCAAATCAAAAAAAGATGAACTCACAGAAACAGAAAGTAGCCTGGTGGTTGGTGGGGGAAGGGTAGACGAATGAAAACAGTCAGATGGTACAAACTTCTAGTTATAAGATGAGGAAGGTCTGGGGACGTAATAAACAGAGTGTGTGTAGTTAACGATGTTGTACTACATACCTGAAAGCTGCTAAAGAAACTAGATCTTAAAGTTCTCAACACGCACACAAAAAAGGTAAACACGTGAGGTGATGGATGTGTTAACTAACCTTATTGTGGTAATCGTTTTGCAAAACATTGGCATATCAAATCATCATGTTATACATTTCAAATTACATGTCAATTACATCTCAATAAAGCCAGGAAAAGATTTTAAATTTTTAAATGGTCTAGTTGACAATAAATTGAATACCCAAATGGTATACTCTTTAATGAAAAATTTTTAAAGGTTAAAATAGATTTTATGTGTATTTTATCACAATTTTCTTTAAGACGAGCGTGTTTGACAAATTATGTCATTACACAACATACACGCAGTTTCACTGAATCCTTGTCAGCACTGGTAAGTGCTTTATTAGAAAAACTACTGGTCCCAGAAATTCAGCTAGACAGCTACCAAACCATTCTGAACACCTACGAACTCAACTGGAGAACAAAGAAAAGAATAGGAGCAACTCTATGAACAGAAAAGCAACCACTTTCTGCATGTTAGGGGGTGCAGAGAAGTGAATCTGAGGAGATATATGGGAAGATAGACTAGGCGGGACCTCCGTCAGCTGGCTACCAGAAAGTGACAGAGCAGCAGAGCACAAAACCAGAACTTCTGGAAGTCTGCTCTGGTGAGGGACGTCGTTCCAGTGGCTAAGCAGGGGGTTGGACCCTTGCTGGGACCATGTGGTCTCAGGACCCTCCGGGTCACAGAAAGACTGAGGGTGCCTGAGTGTGGCAGAGCTCTCAGGTATCGAATCAGGGATGCTGGCTGCAAAGAGAGACCCGAGGAGTGGGCTCTCGGCTCGGGGTTGCCACAAACCATGATCCACAGCAGTCAGGCCACTGCTCTACGAGCAAAAATCAGCAGAACCGGGAGACTCCCCTTCCTCCTCTGTGGAGGAGCAGCGCAGGAGCCCGCTGCAGGAACCTGCAGGGTCTGGAGACTCCAAATGGGGCCGTGTGCCAGAGACAGAAACACCGGGTCACAGGCTGGGGCACAGAGTGTGGACAGAGACCAGGGAGACAGAAGTGAGCGACTGCTTTTCTCTTAGGGAGCACTCCTCCGGGGTGGGAGACTGGGAGATCACTATTTTCATTTTTTTTTAAATAAATTTTTTAAAAAGATTTTATTTATTTGACAGAGAGACAGCCAGCGAGAGAGGGAACACAAGCAGGGGGAGTGGGAGAGGAAGAAGCAGGCATATAGCGGAGGAGCCTGATGTGGGGCTCGGGATCACGCCCTGAGCCGAAGGAAGACAATGACTGAGCCACCCAGGCGCCCCTACCATTTTCATTTTGATCCTCTAAAGCTGCGGGGAAACCCTTCAGGGAAGAAAGCCAAAGAGAGCAATCGGAGCAGATGACTTAACCTGGCCCCTGGCAAAGGCGGTGCAATTCCACCTTGGGCAAAGACATTTGAGAATCAGTGGAACAGGCCCCTCCCCCAGAAGATCAGCAAGAGCGTCCAACCAAGACCAAGTTTACTGATGAATGAGAACTGCAAAACTCTGGAGCTGGGGGAACACAGCACATAGAATCCATGGCTTTTTCTCCATGATTCTTTAGTCTTCCAACTTTAACTTTTTAATTTTCTTTATTTTTCCTTTTTTTTCTTTTTCTTCTTTTTTCTTTGAATTATTCTTATTTCTTTTTTCAACCAACTTCTTATCTTACCAATACCCTTTTTTAAATCTTTTTTAGGGGCGCCTAGGTGTCTCAGTAGTTAAGCGTCTGTGTCTGCCTTCGGATCAGGTCATGATCCCAGGGTCCTGGAATCGAGCGCTGCATCAGGCTCCCTGCTCAGCAGGAAGCCTGCTTCTCCCTCTCCCACTCCCCCTGCTTGTGTTCCCTCTCTCGCTGTCTGTCAAATAAATAAATAAAATCTTTAAAAAATAAAACAAAATTTTAAAACATTATTAAAAAAATAAAATCTTTTTTAATTTTCATTTTTAGTCATATTCCATCCCTTCATTATATTTAACCTTTTTTTTTTTTAAGATTTTTTATTTATTTATTTGACAGAGTGAGAGACAGCCAGCGAGAGAGGGAACACAAGCAGGGGGAGTGGGAGAGGAAGAAGCAGGCTTATAGCGGAGGAGCCTGATGTGGGGCTCGATCCCACAACACCGGGATCACGCCCTGAGCCGAAGGCAGACGCTTAACCGCTGTGCCACCCAGGCGCCCCCATTATATTTAACCTTATTTTTGTGTTTATATGTAAGTTTCCTTCTTTAAAATTTTGGGATGCGGTTTCTTCTAACAGACCAAAATACACCCAAAATCTAGTATATGCTCTGTTCTATTCACCAGCCTGTTTTTTGTTTTTTTTTTTTTCTTTTCCCCCGGTTTCGGGTCCTTCTGATTTGTTTAGTGTATATTTCTCTGGGGTCACTGTTACCCTTTTAGCATTTTGTTCTCTCGTTCATCTATTCTCTCAACAAAATGCGAAAACGGAAAAACTCACCTCAAAAAATAGAACAAGAGGCAGTACCGACTGCCAGGGACCTAATCAATACAGACCTTAGTAAGATGTCAGTACTAAGAGTTCAGAATAACGATTATAAAGATAATAGCTGGGCTTGAAAAAAAGCATAGAAGACACTAGAGAATCCCTTTCTGGAAAATAAAATCTAACCAAATGGAAAGCAAAAAGGCTATTAATGAGGTGCAATCAAAAATGGAGACTCTAAGTACTAGGACATATGAGGCAGAAGAGAAAATTAAACATAGAAGACCAAATGATGGAGACTAAAGAAGGTGAGAAAAAGAGAGATAAACAACTACTGGATCACGAGGGGAGGATTCGAGAGAAAAGTGATACCATGAAGTAAAACAATATTAGAATAATTGGGTCCCAGAAGAAGAAGAAAGAGAGAGAGGGGCAGAGGTATATTGGAACAAATTATAGCAGAGAACTTCCCTAATTTAGGGAAGGAAACAAGCATCAAAATCCAGGAGGCACAGAACCCTCCTCAAAATCAATAAAAATAGGTCAGCACCCTGACATCTAATAATTAAACTTACAGATCTCAGAGACAAAAAGAAAATCCTGAAAGCGGCTCAGGACAAGAGGTCTGTAACCTACACAATAGAAACATTAGATTGGCAGCAGACCTATCCATAGAGACCTGGCAGGCCGGAAAGGACTGGCATAATACATTTAGGGTACTAAACGAGAAAAATATGCAGCCAAGCATATTTTATCCAGCTAGGCTGTCATTGAAAATAGAAGGAATCATAAAAAGCTTCCAGGACAAACAGAAACTAAAAGAATCTGCGATCACCAAACCAGCCCTACAAGAAATATTGAAAAGGGTCCTCTAAAGCCCAAAAGTAACACAGACCAGAAAGAAGAGACAATATACAGTAACAGTCACCTTACAGGCATGACAATAGCACTAAACCCGTATCTTTCAATAGTTACCTTGAATGTAAATGGGCTAAATGCCCCAATCAAAAGACACAGGGTATCAGACTGGATAAAAAAGACCCATCGATATGCTATCTGCAAGAGAATCATTTTACACCCAAAGACACCTCCAGATTTACAGTGAGGGGCTGGAAAACCATTTATCATGCTAATAGACATCAACAGACTGGGGTGGCAATCCTTGTATCAAACAAATTAGATTTTATACCAAAGACTGTTAATAAGTGATGAGGAAGGACACTATATCATACTTAAAGGGTCTATCCAACAAGAAGATCTAACAATTGTAAATATTTATGCCCCTAACATGGGAGAAGCCAATTATATAAGCCAATTAATAACAAAACCAAAGAAACGCATTGACAATAATGCAATAATAGTAGGGGACTTTAACACCCCCCCCTCACTGAAATGGACAGATCATCTAAGCAAAAGATCAACAAGGAAATAAGGGCTTTAAATGACACACTGGACCAGATGGACTTCACAGATATATTCAGAACATTCCATCCCAAAGCAACAGAATACACATTCTTCTCGAGTACACATGGAACATTCTTCTGAACAGATCACATCCTGGGTCACAAATCAGGTCTCAACTGGCCAAAAGACTGGGATCATTCCCTGCATATTTTCGGACCACAAGCCTTTGAAACTTGAACTCGATCACAAGAGGAAAATCGGAAAGAACTCAAATACACAGAGGCTAAAGAGCATCCTACTAAAGAATGAATGGGTCAACCAGGAAATTAAAGAAGAATTTTAAAAATTCATGGAAACAAATGCAAATGAAAACACAACTGTTCAAAATCTTTGGGATGCAGCAAAAGCGGTCCAAAGAGGGAAGTACATAGCAATACAAGCCTTTCTCAAGAAACAAGAAAGGTCTCAGGGAGCCTGGGTAGCGCAGTCGTTAAGCGTCTGCCTTCGGCTCAGGGTGTGATCCTGGTGTTCTGGGATCGAGTCCCACACCGGGCTCCTCCACTGGGAGCCTGCTTCTTCCTCTCCCACTCCCCCTGCTGTGTTCCCTCTCTCGCTGGCTGTCTCTCTGTCACATAAATAAATAAAATCTTAAAAAAAAAAAAAAGAAAGAAAGAAAGAAACAAGAAAGGTCTCAAATATACAATCTAACCCTACACCTAAAGGAGCTGGAGAAAGAACAGCAAATAAAGCCTAAAGCCAGCCGGAGAAGAGAAATAATAAAGATTAGAGCAGAAATTAATGAAATAGAAACCAAAAGAACAGTAGAACAGATCAACAAAAATGGGAGCTGGTTTTTCAAAGAATTAGTAAGATTTTTAAACCCCTCGCCAGACTTATTAAAAAGAAAAGAGAGGGGCACCTGGGTGGCACAGCGGTTAAGTGCCTGCCTTCGGCTCAGGGCGTGATCCCGGCGTTATGGGATCGAGCCCCACATCAGGCTCTTCCGCTATGAGCCTGCTTCTTCCTCTCCCGCTCCCCCTGCTTGTGTTCCCTCTCTCGCTGGCTGTCTCTATCTCTGTCAAATAAATAAATAAAATCTTTTTAAAAATAAATAAATAAATAAATAAATAAATAAATAAAAAGAAAAGAGAAAGGACCCAAATAAATAAAATCATGAATGAATGAGAGATCACAACCAACACCTAAGAAATACAAACAATTATAAGAACATATTATGAGCAACTATATGCCAACAAATTAGGCAATCTGGAAGAAACGGATCCATTCCTAGAGACATATGAACTACCAAAACTGAACCAGGAAGAAATGCAAAACCCAAACAGACCCATAACCAGCAAGGAAATTGAAGCAGTAATCAAAAATCTCCCAACAAACAAGACCCCAGGACCATATGACTTCTCAGGGGAATTCTGCCAAACATTTAAAGAAGAATACCTATTCTTCTGAAACTGTTCCAAAAAATAGAAATGGAAGGAAAACTTCCAAACTCATTTTATGAGGCCAGCATTACCTTGATCCCAAAACCAGACAAAGACCCCACCAAAAAGGAGAATTACAGACCAATATCCCTGATGAACATGATGCAAAAATTCTCACCAAAACCCTAGCCAATAGGATCCAACAGCACATTAAAAGGATTATTCACCACGACCAAGTGGGATTTATTCCTGGGCTGCAAGGTTGGTTCAACATCCACAAATCAATCAATCTGATATAATACATTAATAAATGAAAGGACAAGAACCATACGATCCTCTCAATAAATGCAGAAAAAGCATTTGACAAAGTACAGCATTCTTTCTTGATTAAAACTCTTCACAGTGTATGGGGCGCCTGGGTGGCTCAGTCGTTAAGCGTCTGCCTTTGGCTAAGGGCGTGGTCCCGGAGTTCTGGGATCGAGCCCCACATCGGGCTCCTCCACTGGGAGCCTGCTTCTCCCTCTCGCACTCCCCCTGCTTGTGTTCCCTCTCTCGCTGGCTGTCTCTGCCAAATAAATAAAATCTTTAAAAAAAAAAAAAAAAAAACTCTTTACAGTGTAGGGATAGAAGGTACATACCTTAATATCATAAAAGAAATCTATGAAAAACCCACAGTGAGCATCATTCTAAATGGGGAAAAACTAGAGTCTTTTTTTTCCCTAAGGTCACAAACACGGCAGGGATGTCCACTATCACTACCGCCGTTCAACATAGTACTAGAAGTTCTAGGGGCGCCTGGGTGGCACAGCGGTTAAGCATCTGCCTTCGGCTCAGGGCGTGATCCCGGCGTTGTGGGATCGAGCCCCACATCAGGCTCCTCTGCTGTGAGCCTGCTTCTTCCTCTCCCACTCCCCCTGCTTGTGTTCCCTCTCTCACTGGCTGTCTCTATCTCTGTCAAATAAATAAATAAAATCTTTAAAAAAAAAAAAAAAAAAAGAAGTTCTACCCTCAGCAATCAGACAACAAAAAGAAATAAAATGCGTCCGAGTTGGCAAAGAAGTCAAACTCTCACTTTCTGTAGATGATCTGATACTCTATGTGGAAAACCCAAAAGACTCCACCCCAAAACTGCTAGAACTCATACAGGAACTCAGTAATGTGGCAGGATATAAAATCAATGCACAGAAATCAGTTGCATTTCTATACACCAACAAGACAGAAGGAAGAGAAATTAAGGAGTCGATTCCATGTACAATTGCACCAAAAACCATAAGATACCTAGGAATAAATCTAACCAAAGAGGTAAAGGATCCGTACTCAGAAAACTATAAAATACTCAATTAAAGAAACTGAGGAAGACACAAAGAAATGGAAAAACATTCCATGCTCATGGACTGGAAGAACAAATATTGTGAAAATGTCTATGCTACATAGAGCAATGTACACATTCAATGCAATCCCTATCAATATACAATCAACTTCTCACAGAACTATAACAAATAATCCTAAAATCTGTATGGAACCAGAAAAGACCCTAAATAGCCAGAGGACTGTTGAAAAAGAAAACCAAAGCTGGAGGCATCACAATTCCGGACTTCAAGCTCTATTACAAAGCTGTAATCATCACAGTACGGTACTGGCACAAAAACAGACACACAGATCAATGGAACGGAATAGAGAACTCAGAAATCAACTCTCAACTCTATGATCAACTACTCTTTGACAAAGCAGGAAACTATATCCAATGGAAAAAAGACAGTCTCTTCAACAAATGGTATTGGGAAAATTGGACAGCCACATGCAGAAGAAAAACTGGACCATTTCCTTACACCAGATACAAAAATAGACTCAAATGGATGAAAAACCTAAATGTGAGACAGGAATCCATCAAAATCCTTGAGGAGAACACAGGCAGCAACCTCTCTGCCTCAGCTGCAGGAGCTTCTTCCTAGACACATCGCCAAAGGCAAGGGAAGCAAAGGCAAAAATGGACTATTGGCGCTACATCAAGATAAAAAGCTTTTGCACAGCAAAGGAAACAGTCGACAAAACCAAAAGACAACTGACAGAATGGGAGAAGATATTTGCAAATGACATATCAGATAAAGGGCTAGTATCCAAAATCTAAAAAGAACTTATCAAACTCAACACCCAAAGAACAAAAAGTCCAGTCAAGAAATGGGCAGAAGACATGAACAGACATTTCTCCAAAGAAGACACCCATATGGCCAACAGACACATGAAAAAATGCTCAACATCACTCGGCATCAGGGAAATACAAATCAAAACCACAATGTGATACCACCTCACACCAGTCAGAATGGCTAAAATTAACAAGTCAGGAAATGACAGATATTGGAGGGGATACAGAGAAAGGGGAACCCTCCTATACCGTTGATGGGAATGCAAGCTGGTGCAGCCACTCTGGAAAACAGTACGGAGGTTCCTCAAAAAGTTGAAAATAGAGCTACCCTATGACTCAGCAATTGCACTACTGGGTATTTACCCCAAAGATACAAATGTAGTGATCTGAAGGGGCACCTGCACCCCAATGTTTATAGCAGTAATGTCCACAATAGCCAAACTATGGAAAGAGCCCAGATGTCCATTGACAGATGAATGGATAAAGAAGATATGGTGTGTGTGTATATACGCACGCACGCACACACACACACACGCACACGCACACACACACAATGGAATATTATGCAGCCATCAAAAAAATTGAAATATTGCCATTTGCAATGACATGGACGGAACTAAAGGGTATTACGCTTGAAATAAGTCAATCAGAGAAAGAAAATTATATGATCTCACTGATATGTGGAATTTGAGAAACAAGGCAGAGGATCATAGGGGAAGAGAGGAAAAAAATGAAACACGATGAAACCAGAGAGGGAGACAGACCATAAGAGACTCTTAATCTCAGGAAACAAACTGAGGGTTGCTGGAGTGGAGGAGGGCGGGAGGGATACGGTGGCTGGGTGACGGACACTGGGGGGGAAGGGGTTATGGGGAACACTGTGTATTGTGTAAGACTGATGAATCACAGACCTGTACCCCTGAAATAAATAATACATGTTAATAAAAATAAATAAATAAATTGAAAATAAAGAAAAGAAAAACTACTTATAACAGAACTACTATAACCAAAATTATTTATATAAAGATTAGTCATTTAGCAGCAAGGATATAGGAGGATAGAACTTTATCGGAATTCCTAAGCATATACCTCAAAAGTCTATTTCAGATTTAAACAAAGGACCACCAAGTTGTTTTTCATTTTGTGTGTGTTGGGGGGGGGTCACCCCTTATTCATTACCTTTGGCAATCAAGACATAGTGTGGTCATGCAGGCAGGGCAATTCAAGACAGCATCACTATTTGGAACAGGCTGCTGTTGATGTGGCCTCTGTATTCCAAAACCATGGTAGCTAGAATAGAAAAAGAAAAGGTGAGGGGGAGGAGTTGGGGGAGACACACACACACATTAAAGCCAGATCTTGATTTTTTTTTTTTTTGAAGTAGACTCCACGCCCAACATGGGGCTTGAACTAACAACCCCAAGATTAAGAGTCACATGCTCTGGGGCACCTGGGTGGCTCAGTCAGTTAACCGTCAAACTCTTGATTTCAGCTCAGGTCATAACCTCAGGGTTGTGAGATCAAGCCCCATGTCAGGCTCCACTCTGGACATGGAGCCTGCTTAAGATTCTCTCTCTCCCTCTGCCCCTCCCTACCCGCCCTCTCTCTCCCTTTCCCTAAAAAAAAAAAAAAAAAAAAAAAAAAAAAAAAAAAAAAATCACATGCTCTACCCACTGGGCTAGCTAGGCACCCCAGAGATCTTGATTTCTAATGCTACCCCTCCAATAAAAGAAACTAGTACTCCTAAGAGAAATGACTGATTCTAGGAATGAGGCATACAAAATGAACCTGGAGCATCTTGTACTGCCAGAAAGTAAGGAAGTGCTCAGAAACAACGAAGTAGGTGTGTCAAGGGGGCAGAAAAGCCAACTGAAAGAGTTCCCAATGGCCAAAGCTGAAACAACTAGAGCAAAATAAAGCAGTATTGGATTATAACCCAAGGTATAAATAAATACCCGTGAGTCTCTACTGATATGAATGAATGGATGGATGGAGCAAAGGAGGGAGGGAGGGAAAACAGACAAATCTACCATATGGAAGAATAATTTACAAAGATACTCTCCCCTCAAGGAAGTGGAGCATAACTCCCCAGTCCTCAAGTCTGGGCTGCACAGAGTGACTTTCTTCCAAAGAGTACAGTACGGAAAGGAGGAGTAGAGAGTAACTTTATAGTAGAGAAACCTAACAGGTCCTCACCAAGGCGATCAAGGTCAACATTAACAATCATAAATCATGTTGACGGTATGTGCCCTCGATTCCAATGTGAAGAAAATTGCACTTTATCTCTGTGGTGTTTCTCACCAAAACCCATAATCCCAGTCTAATCATGAGAAAAACATCATACAAATTCCAATAGAGTGGCCTCCTACAATATACCTGACCAGTACTCCTGAAAACTGTTAAGGTCACCAAAACCAAGGAAAGTCTGAGAAATTGTCAGAGCCAAGAAGAGCCTAAAGAGACATGACATCTAGAAGTACCGTGGTATCTTAGATGGGGTCTTGGAATAGAAAATGCAGAGTAGGTAAAAACTAAGAGAATCCAAATAAAGTATGGACCTTAGCTTATAATAATGTATAAATACTGGTTCATTAATTGTGACAAATGCACATATTAATTAACATGTTAATAACAGGTGAAACTGTGTGTGTGTGTGTGTGTGTGTGTGTGTGTTGTTGTTGTGGGAGGGTACACAGGCACTCTATATTACCAGCTCAATTTTTCTGTAAATCTAAAACTAGTCTAAAAAAATAAAGTCTCTTGGGGCGCCTGGGTAGCTCAGTCAGTTGAGAGTCCAACTTTTGGTTTCGACTTCTGTCATGATCTCTTGGGTGATGGGACCAAGCCCCGCACTGAGCTCCACACTCCGTAGGGAGTCATCTGAGATTCTCTCCCTCTGCCCCTTCCCCTACGTGTGCTTTCCCTCTCAAATAAATAAATAAATAAATCTAAATAAACAAAGTCTATTAATTTGAAAAACCCAGTAAAGCTACATTTTAAAAGGAAGCATGTAAGCTCTAAGTGCTTAAAGATTTTTGTCTGTTTTGTTCCTTGTTGCATTTCAATAATCTAGAACAGTGTCTGGTACGTAAGTGTTCAATAAACATTTGTGGACTGCAAAAATATAGCACAAATCTACTTATGAAGGTATTAAAGTATACAAGTATATATTCTTCAAAGAGACTTATGGTAAACTCCCAAAATTCGAACAACGAAAGATATAAATCATTTGGCATTACTTCCCAAACTCTTTAAATGTCTCTGGGGAAAAATACTGAAAACATGTGGTACATATTTATAACTGTTGTTAAATCCCTCCAATGCGTAGCAGATTTCAAAACCCAGACCCAAGAAAGTAACCTATTCATTCAATAGATACTTAATGAGTGCCCATTCAACAAAGTGCAAGATGTCTGGAACAAGACAGGCATGATCACTGCCCCTGCGGCACTGAAAATGTAGTGAATTCATTATTTTAAGTTGGTTTCTGTGGTCTTAAGAGGCAACTACTGTGTGATGCAGTAATGTGAATAAACCAATAAAATGTTATTTCTTCTCAAGATTATATAACAAAAGGGGTGCCTGACTGGCTCAGATGGTAGAATATTTGACTCTTGATCTTGGGGTCTTGAGTTCAAGCCCCATGTTGGGGGTAGAATTTACTTTAAAAAAAATTTTTTTTTAAAGATTATAGAACGATGAAAATACATTCCATCTTACCTCACTGACAAATTCTGTTACCAGAATCAAGAGCTACACTGTAATTTCCTTAACTATCTCAGTATCACTCATAACACTCAAAATGTTCATTTTACACTGGGGGTAATCAAAAAATATTCACTAAATAGGGGCGCCTGGGTGGCACAGCGGTTAAGCATCTGCCTTCGGCTCAGGGCATGATCCCGGCGTTCTGGGATCGAGCCCCACATCAGGCTCCTCCGCTAGGAGCCTGCTTCTTCCTCTCCCACTCCCCCTGCTTGTGTTCCCTCTCTCGCTGGCTCTCTCTCTCTCTGTCAAATAAATAAATAAAATCTTTAAAAAAAAAAAAAATATTCATTAAATAAATATAAGAGGCAGCTGGAGGAAGTGGTACATGGGTAAAACTGGAAGAAGAAAAAAGAACAAAGTAGGAGACTGGAGGCTACAAGGTAAGGTACAAACACTCAATAACATCAAATTCTCTCTGGACTTAAAAATACTTGATTTATCTTTTGTTGTTCAGTTTTCAAGGGTTTACCATCGTGGCCCCTACGACCTTAGCTGAATCAAAGCTTCCTAGAGTAGGACTCCAGGGTTTGCATTTCATTCTTCCCACCCAGGTGATTCTGAGGCACAGCCCGGTGAGGGAAGCACCAGGTAACAGTGGTATACCGCCTACCTTTTAGTTTCATGACAAATCAGCCTTCATAAAATCAACCTGGAAAACAACTATGGCATTTCCTCGTGGGAAGATGAAAATGGTCTGAAAAACTGAGGTAGTAGTTGCATAACACTGTGTATATACTAAATGCCATTGAACTGTTTACTTTAAAATTATTAATTTAAAATTAATTCAATGATTAATTTTATGTTATGCGAATGTCACCTCGATTTTTTAAAAAATCAAATTTGTGGGGCACCTGGGTGGCTTAGTCAGTTAAGTCTCTGTCTTCAGCTCAGGTCATGATCCCAGGGTACCGGGATAAAGCCCCATATAGAGCTCCCCACTCAGTGGGGAGTCTGCTTCTCCCTCTCCCTCTGCCACTCCCTCTCTCAAATAAAGAAAGAAAATCTTTAAAAAATCAAATTTAGTACTAGAAGTCCTTGCAACAGCAATTAGACAACAAAAAGAGATAAAAGGTATCCAAATCGGCAAAGAAGTCAAGCTATCTCTCTTCGCAGATGACATGATACTCTACATGGAAAACCCAAAAGAATCCACTCCCAAACTACTAGAAGTTATAGAGCAATTCAGTAATGTGGCGGGATACAAAATCATTGCTCAGAAATCAGTTGCATTTCTATACAAGAACAATGAGACTGAAGAAAGAGAAATTAGGGAATCCATTCCATTTACAATAGCACCAAAAATTATACGTTATCTCGGAATTAACGTAGCCAGAGACGGAAAGGATCTATAATTCTAGAAACTACAAATCACTCTTAAAAGACATTGAAGAAGACACAAAAAGATGGAAAAATATTCCACGCTCATGGATCGGAAGAATTAACATAGTTAAAATGTCTATGCTACCCAGAGCAATCTACACTTTCAATGCCATCCCGATCAAAATACCAATGACATTTTTCAAAGAACTGGAACAAATAGCCCTTAAATTTGTGTGGAACCAGAAAAGGCCCCGAATCGCCAAGGAATTGTTGAAAAGGAAAAACAAAGCTGGGGGCATCACAATGCCGGATTTCGAGCTGTACTACAAAGCTGTGATCACAAAGACAGCATGGTACTGGCACAAAAACAGACACATAGACCAATGGAACAGAATAGAGAACCCAGAAATGGACCCTCGGCTCTTTGGGCAACTAATCTTTGATAAAGCAGGAAAAAACATCCGGTGGAAAAAAGACAGTCTCTTCAATAAATGGTGCTGGGAAAATTGGACAGCTACATGCAAAAGAATGAAACTTGACCACTCTCTCACACCATACACAAAGATAAACTCCAAATGGATAAAAGACCTCCATGTGAGACAGGAATCCATCAAAATCCTAGAGGAGAACATAGGCAGCAACCTCTTTGACATTGGCCACAGCAACTTTTTTCATCACACATCTCCAAAGGCAAGAGAAACAAAAGAAAAAATGAACTCATGGGACTTCATCAAGATAAAAAGCTTCTGCACAACCAAGAAAACAGTCAAAAAAACTAAGAGGCAGCCCACGGAATGGGAGAAGATACTTGCAAATGACACTACAGATAAAAGACTATCCAAGATCTACAAAGAACTTCTCAAACTCAATACAAAAGAAACAAACAAATCAAAAAATGGGCAGAAGATATGAACAGACACTTTTCCAATGTAGACATACAAATGGCTAACAAACACATGAAAAAATGTTCGAAATCATTAGCCATCAGGGAAATTCAAATCAAAACCACATTGAGATACCACCTTACGCCAGTTAGAATGGCAAAAATTGACAAGGCAGGAAACAACAAATGTTGGAGAGGGTGTGGAGAAAGGGGATCCCTCCTATATTGTTGGTGGGAATGCAAGTTGGTACAGCCACTTTGGAAAACAGTGTGGAGGTCCCTTAAAAAGTTAAAAATTGAGCTACCCTATGATCCAGCAATTGCACTACCGGGTATTTACCCCAAAGATACAGACGTAGTGAAGAGAAGGGCCATATGCACCCCAACCCCAATGTTCATAGCAGCATTGTCCACAATAGCTAAATCGTGGAAGGAGGCGAGATGCCCTTCAACAGATGACTAGATTAAGATGTGGTCCATATGGAATATTACTCAGCCATCAAAAAGAACGATTTCTCAACATTTGCTGCAACATGGATGGGACTGGAGGAGATAATGCTAAGTGAAATAAGTCAAGCAGAGAAAGACAATTATCATATGGTTTCACTCATTTACGGAACGTAAGAAGTAGGAAGATCGGTAGGAGAAGAAAGGGAAGAAGAAAGGGGGGGTAAACAGAAGGGGGAATGAACCATAAGAGACTATGGACTCTGGGAAACAAACTGAGGGCTTCAGGGGGGGAGGGGGGGAATGGGACAGGCTGGTGATGGGTATTAAGGAGGGCACGTATTGCATGGTGCACTGGGTGTTATACGCAAGTAATGAATCATGGAACTTTACATCAAAAACTAGGGATGTACTGTATGGTAACTAACATAATAAAAAATATTACTAAAAAAAAATTTGAGGTAGTAGTTGCATAACACTGTTCATGAAAATCTTTAAAAAATCAAATTTGTAAATAGTTAAAAAGAACAATTTAGGTGTTAAATGTAACATCCACTCTTCATCCACATAAATGTTTAATCTCCAAATAATTTTAAATTATGTCTATTTGAGAAAAGTCAGCTTTGTTTCTTGAATGGAGAGACTGACTCCACCAGTTTGAAGTCAACAACAGTTTTTTTAAAAATAATCAACTGACAGACTCCACCAGTTTGAAGTCAACAACAGTATTACTAAAAATAATCAACCAAGGCATGGGACACGTGGTTTCAGCTCAAGTCATGATCTCCGTGTCGTGAGATGGGGGCCCTGCGTTAGGCTCCATTCTCAGAGCAGAGTCTACTTAAAACTCTCTCCCCATCTTCTCCTTCCCAAACTCATTCTCTCTCTAAAATAAATAAATTGGGGCGCCTGGGTGGCTCAGTTGCTAAGCGTCTGCCTTCGGCTCAGGTCATGATCCCAGGGTCCTGGGATAGAGCCCTGCATCGTGCTCCCTGCTCTGCAGGAAGCCTGCTCTCCCTCTCCCACTCACCCTGCTGCTGTTCCCTCTCTCGCTGTGTCTCTCTCTGTCCAATAAATAAATAAAATCTTTAAAGAAAAAAATAATAAAATAAATAAATCTTTTAGAAAAATTAAAAAAATAACAAATCATCTGACTGAAATTTGCTGGTAATTTTCAAAATAAGCAATTCAGTTTCTTTTCAAAATTCTTGTTTTATGTATGTCTGTATGAACACATACACATACATTTAAAATGTGAACGTAGGGGCACCCTGGTGGCTCAGTTGGTTAAGCATCTGCCTTCGGCTCATCTGCCTTTGGCTCAGGTCATGATCTCGGGGTCCGGGGATGGAGTCCCACATCGGGCTCCTTGCTCAGTGAGGAGCCTGCTTCTCTCTCTCTGCCCCTACCCCTGCTTGTGCTCGCCCTCTCCCTCGCTCTCTGACAAATATATAAAATCTTTAAAAAAAATGTGAATGTAGTGAAAATCATCTTTTAATCATTTTTCTCTAAAGATTCTAAATATGTAAAGTTAAGTTCTTACCCTCTTCTCTGTGCATCAACCCAGGCCTGATCTCTGTTATCTTTTTCAGGATCATATAGTAACTCATCATTTGTTGGAATCCTGTGTCGTTTTTTCTTTTTCTTCTTGGTCACCTGTGCTAATTTTGAAAATGTTAAGCATATGGCTAGGTATCATGTCTAAAGCACACACTTCTTTATTTTTTAATTTATTTAGACATCCACTAAATTAGGCATAAGACAGAATTTATCATATTTTAAATACAAAAGAAAAGCACACACATTTTTAATACAGAATTTCAGCTACATTTTTTTTCTGTTTATTTTCCTTAAAAAATTTTAACTATTCCTCCAAATAAAGTTTTTGTCCAATTAATAAGGCATTAAAATAAAGATGACAGAGGAGGAAAAAATTGTTTCTTCACAAAAAACATAATGTTCATCTCAAGAACTGAACTCCAATAGTGAGAATTCAGCCTCAGAAAGGCCACGCAAAGTAAGCCAAGATCAGAAACTTTTTGATGTTATAAATTCTCAACAAGTTCCCATATATAAAATGCTACTGAAATCAGAATAAAAATATTTCAGGGTGCCTGGGTGGCTCAGTCGGTTAAGCATCTGCCTTCACCTCAGGTCATGATCCCAGGGTTCTGGGATCGAGTCCTGCACTGGGCTCTCTGCTCAGCAGGGAGCCTGCTTCTCCCTCTGCCTGCTCTGCCTGCAGCTCCCCCTGCTTGTGCTCTGACAAATAAATAAATAAAATCTTCAAAAAAAAAAATCAGAATACAAATATTTCAAAATTCAGTGGAAAAAAACAGGGGCTCCTGGGTGACTCAGTCAGTTAAGCATCCAACTCTTGATTTTAGCTTGGGTCATGATCTCAGGGTCATGAAACTGAGCCCCATGTCAGGCTCCATGCTCAGGGTGAGCCTACTTGAGGTTCTCTCTCCCTCTGCCCCTCCCGACTCTCTCTCTCTAAAATAAATAAAATCTTAAAAAAAAAAAAAAAAGTGAAAAACCACTACAGTTATCCACATGCACTGGACTTTTAAAAATGTACTTAAGTAGGTTAATATTTAGGTAATAATATATAAAAATATAAAATTGTTTCTTGGGGTGCCTGGGTGGCACAGTCAATTGAGCATCGAATTGTTTACCGTATAAATGTGTTACTTGTGCATTCCAGTGTAGTTACTGATATAATTAAATTAGTTTTAACTCTATGTTCACCTTTGTTCAAATTTTATACAAAATCAATTCCAGAGAACAGAGAAACCGATAAAAAAGCAATGAGTTAGAAAAACTTCTGCAAAATATAAAGTATATATAAATTTCTATATTTTCTATAAAAATATAGAAACTATTTGCAGCTGTGAAAGCAAATGTTGCCGTGCTAAGGAACCTTAAGGACCCTGAGGAAGTCAGGACTAAGTCGGGACACAGTCCCTTCTCCCCTTGTATGCCATGCCCATGCAGCACCCTTGCGGGTCCCATGTCCTCACATGTGCATTCCCATCTGTTCTTATTCATCAATTCTTGCTTTTGTTTTCATATCAAAAATCTCCAATTTCTTAAAAGATAAAATTCAGAGGGAAATTCTAATATCCAATAATTGTTAGGTAAACCTTTTTTCTACAAATTGTAACTACTAAACCTGGTAAACATGCTACTTACCTGTTCTGTCTTCATCCTCAGAATCAGAATCAAAATATATATCATCATAGTACTTTGTGAGAGCTGTTCCAACTTTTCCAGTTCCTGAGGAAGACCCTATTTACATAAGGGCAGTTTACAGACTAAGCCATACACAACTGACAAGAAAAAAAAACTCAATATATTCTTCCATCACCTCAAAGTAATATCAACTCATTCCCAATCTCATTTGGATGAAAAAATACTTTCACATCACTGACTTACTGAATTTCTGTGCTCTTATGCGATTACAGAGAACTATAATTGTTAATTACAGTAATGAAGTATTCCAAATCATGAGAACACTTTTCTCTGACCCTTCTCACAAACCTAATTCGATAAAATAGCCTTTTGCTGGGTTGCCACCATACACATCTCTACCTTTCAGCCACGCAGTGCACTGTGGAGAACAGGAAATAAACAACTCGTTGTAAGGGACTTTAGGGGGAAGAGGATAAGAGCCCTACAGAGGGCAGGGGGCATGATTCAAGGACACACACTTCCTCCCCTCAGCTGTGCCTAGCGCCATGACTCAGACTATATTCATGTCATCACATGCCTGTGTCCCTAATTCTTCCTCTCCATTAACATCTGCTTTAACTTTTATTAGTACTATTACACATGCTTTCAGCTCCTAACAATTAATACATGGAAACCAAAGCTGAGGCACAAATCAGTTTTTGGGTCAGGAACACTTTACATAAAAACAAAGTATCAAAATGAAGTATGTTTCATTACTTACTAAAATGAGACAAGAATTTGTGGTGACCTATCATTCAATCTGCCATAGCAGTGCTATATAACCCTAAAAATACCACAATAAGCTTGTGTGTCTTTTTTTATCCTGGCGTCAAAAATCACAAAAGAAAATCATGCAAGTAAACAATACTAAATAGTGTCATTTCAACAACACAGGAAAATTCTTCACTGGTCATCAAAGAAAACTATGCTCAAGCTGCAAACACACGTATTCATTCATTCAATGAACACTGAGCACCTACTCAAAGTGCTGCTGACACAACAAAGCGTAAAGGTTCCTGCCCTTGTGGAGCTTAGAAACATATCGACATGAAAATCTAACTAAAAGTTTACCTGTTTCCAGAGAGGATAACTTGTCCTCCATTGTTTTTAGGGTGGAATTTAATTCAGCTTCCATTTCTTTTTCAAATTCATCTTCACTAGATGATTCACTTTCTCCAGTAAGACACTCTCTGATGAGTTTTCGTTTTTGGTCAGGAGTTCCATGTAAAAGCACATCCACTTCATCTTCAGAACTAGTATGCATTTAAATCATAAGACATATGAATACGAAAGAATGAAAATAACTTAAAACTCCCATCATCTCACTGCCCAACAATTTTAAGTTTTACAAGGTTGCATTTATGTATCATATTACATACAGCTATTCTCATTTAAAGATCAACCATTTCTCAGGGCACCTGGGGGAGGGGCTCAGTCAGTTAAGCGTCTGTCTTCAGCTCAGGTCATGATCTCATTGGGCTCCCTGCTCAGCAGGGAGTCTGCTTCTCCCTCCCCTTTTGCCCTCCCCATGAGCGTCCACACACGCTGTCTCTCTCTCTCTCAAATAAATAAATAAAATCTTAAAAAACAAGAAAGATCAACCACTTCGGCATATTTCCAAATATATTTCTAATGTCTGCATAACATTTCCTATTATAGATGCTGTACATTATTTCTAACTCTTTGCTATTACACTAGACGAATATCTCTGTAGGGTATATGCAGTTTGTTTCTGTTGATTTCCTTAGGATAAATGTCTAGAATTAGACATAAAAACATCTTTCTAACTTCTTGAATTATCACACTGTTTTCCAAAAGTACTGCACCAATTCATAATTCCATCAGCAATAAAAAGTTTACTTCACAAAACTGGGAGTTTTTTAAAACTCTGAGTACTTAAATAAAACTTAATACATGTAATCAATATATAGCTAATCTACCCAAACAAAATGTTAACAGATAGTAATTAGATGTTATAATTTTAAAGGCACAATGCTACAGAGAACTATAAAGAGAAAGTTAAATTATATTACAAATTCTCCTGAGCAATTACTACCAATTTACTTGGCCTTTTGCACTTAGGTTTCCTATCAATAACAACAAAATTAAACCAGATATCAGAAAGAATAAAATCTTATCAAAATGAATGAAACACCTAAGATATTTTTAATACAATCAATAGTTCATAAAAAAATGTTCAGTTATTCGTGGTCTGATGAATAGTTACAGACTACCCCTGGTTTTTGTTTCTCTATTTTCTTCCTCTAGAACAATGCTTTTCAGCCTCCAGCAGAAGGTAAATCCAAAAATGCAATTTACACCAATTTTGCTAATGATAGAGGCCTTAGCCAGATTCCACTCCCAAGACAATTCCCCATCTAACATCCCTCATCCTGACCCACATACCCCCTTTCTCCTTTACCACTATATTCATTTGGGTCCTCTTAACGATGCCTGTCCCACCATAGCCTAAGGATCTCCCCAAACTCCTTTATTTCATTCCACCCTTAATCCTGCTGCCACAATGTTAGTCCTAAAGAACTCTCATTACATTACTACCCAATTCTGAAAGAAATCATCCATGGCCAAATCTCTGAACACAGCATTCAAAAAGAGCCTTTCCCATTTGGTTTCAACTTATCTCTCCAACCTTACTCTCACCCGTGAACTACACCAGTGGTCTCCAACTGGGTGCATTTTGCCCTCCAGGGAACATATGGCATAGCTAGTCATTTTTTTTTCCCAGAGATTTTATTTATTTATGTGACAGAGAGACAGAGAGCCAGCGAGAGACGGAACGCCAGCAGGGGGAGTGGGAGAGGAAGAAGCAGGCTCCCAGCAGAGCAGGGAGCCTGATGCGGCTCGATCCCAGCACCCTGGGATCACACCCTGAGCTGAAGGCAGACACTTAACCACTGAGCCACCCAGGTGCCCCATAGCTAGACATTTTTTATTGTCACAACTAGGAGGTGGGAGGAGAGGCTACTGGCATCTAGTGGGTAGGGGTCAGGGATACTGAACATTCTACAGTGCACAGAACAGCCTCCCACAACAGAGACTTACTTATCTGATTTAAGATGTCAATGCTACTGAGGCTGAGAAACTCTGATCTATCCTATATTCCAGTGTTTCCAAAGTGTGGAATGTAGATTATCTTAAGGAGTACAAGGATAGACAGGCCACTAAATAACTTTGAAGTCATTGCTGGTGGCAATCTAAAATGATACAATTACGATGGAAAACAGCCTGACAGTTTCTTATAAAACTAAACACGCAACTACCATAAAACCCACCAATCACACTTCTTGGCATTTATCCCAACATTTGAAATGAAAACTTACATTCACACAAAAACTTATACATGAATATTTATAGATGTTTAATTCACAAGAGTCAAAACGAGAAGCACCTAGACGCCCTTCAATAAGGAAACGGTTAAAACAATCGTTAAAGTCATCAGCAATAAAAAAGGAATGATTTACTGATACCTACAACAATGTGGATGAATCTCCAGAGGACTCTTCTGAACGAAAAAAGCCAATTCCCAAAAGTTACATACTGCATGACTCCAATTATATAATATTCCTTAAAAGGACAAAATTATAGGAGTGTAGAATAGATTAGTGGTTACCAGCATTAAGTAGGGCATGGTAGGACAGGAAGCTGGCAATGAGATCTTTGTGGTAATGAAAATGTCCTATATTCTGGCCATATTAATGGTTACCCCAGTTGTGATATTATACTAAAATTACTAACGTTAACATTAAGGGAAACTGAGTAGAGGGTACACAGAATCCCTCTGTGTTATTTTTGTTTAACTTTTCTTATGGCATAATTTACTATCATAAATTCATGAATTTAAATATACAATTCACTGATTTTTTTTCTATATACTATTTCTTACAACTACATGTGAACCTACCTCAAAATAAGGTTTAATTTTAAAAAAAAAGATTAAATCACAAGGCAAGAAAGTTATTTTTATTACAAATTTTCTCAAATCCTTGTGATTATTTCAAGAGAAGTCTCAGCATTTAGCACTGCTAGGTGAGGCAATACAGTATGGGCCATGTACATTCTTGTTGAGTGTGTCAAGAACGCATGGTTCTCACCACTCTCCACCCAGGCCATTTCTCTGGGTTATGTTTGCAGTGTGCAACCTTGAGGGATAAGGTGATGTCTCTTTCCAGGAGAAAGAGCAGGCTTATTTACTGACTGCTGTAAAAGAAGTGGATTTTCCAAGCTCAAGTGGTCCTCAGCCATGATGCAACCCACTGAATGTGTAGCATCCACCTGGGCCTCTCCGTGCAACCCCAGTAGGAGTTAGGAAGTCACAGCAACAACACCATCATGAAGCTCATGCTGCCTGCGCTGTGAGCAGTCTCTGACCCAGGAGTCTCATATCTTCTGCCAGGTTCCATGAATAGGCTATAAAATATTAGCTTATAAGTAGGGTAAAATCAAATCCTGACAGAAAACTCTTCAACACCTCTTGAATCTCTCCAATCTCCCTTTTTAGGACGACGAGCACCGGATTCAGAGCCTTGAGCAGGCAACACTGTCTAATAACAGTTTCATTTTCATAGTATTTATCTTTAGTTTCCTTACCAGTGACAACTGTCACAGAATTCCAGAACTTCTTTAAAGAAACTTAAACCCCCCCCCCAAAAAAAAAAAAGAAGAAAGAAATTTAACTACAAAAATCTTAAGGAAAATATTAAATAAGTTATAGCGCGGGTAAATATGGAGATGGTAATAGCTGAATAACTCAAGTTCCAGAAGTACTGCTATATTTCAATCAAACTGAATTACTAAGGGAGGCCTACTAATCGATCTCTCTCCTTTCACAGACCAGACCCATTACCTGCAACTCTCAGGAAATCTTGGAATCCATCCTCACTCCCCGCAAGAGAATCTTCCCAGCAATTCGATCTCCCAAGCCTACAACCCCTCCCCAGGATAATATGATTGGAGGAAGGGCAGTTTCACAGAAAGCTTTGTTGGACAGAATGTTTTAGAGATTATGGACAGGATCTGATGCCAGCTTTAGAAAACAGATAAACGTGCCAGGAAATCTCTTGCCAACATAACTGCAAGTTTCCCCCAGGTAGGGTTAATCCCTCCTTCCTGGAAATTGCCCCGGAACTTCATCTGTGTCTATCTCAGGTCCTCGTTTTCTACAATACTCTTTTCAGATAACATCCTTATTTCCAAGATATATATGTTCCCACATACGTGTCTTATTTCCCCTACTACACTGAGAACCTATAGAAAACTGTAGCCCTGAGCGAGCATACAATAGGTGCTAAAAAAAAAAAAAAAAAAAAAAAGCCTGCTGAGTATTCCCTTACATCTGTTTATGGCAGTTTAGTCTTGAAGATGGTCACTTCACATTAAGTCCCACTAGTCTCACAACACACTTAAGGTACAGCTATTGTATTTCCTTTTTTAAAAATTTATTTATCTGAGAGAGAGGGAGAGCGCGGGCGCGAGCGCCGAGTGGGGGAGGGGCAGGGGAAGAGGAAGCAGCAGACTCCCCGGTGAGCAAGGAGCCCTCTAGGGGACTCAATCCCAGGACCCTGGGATCATGACCTGAGCCCAAGGCAGACGCTAAACCAACTGAGCCACCCAGGCGCCGTATATTTCCTTTTTATAGATGAGAAAAACGAGGGTAAGTGGCTTGCTTTCACTCACACTGCTAGTAAGCGGCAGAGGCAGGATTCGATCCCAAGGTTTTTGAAGACTTACGCGTAATTCCAGAATATCCGCGTTCCCCGCGCCGGTGTCGGCCCCGCCTCCCCCGTGGCTGCGCAACCTCACCAGAACCCCACTCGGCATCCCGCAGGCGACAGCGGGGCGCGACAGGCGCCCGAACCGCTGGGCCCAGGGCCCCCAAGGGCCTGGCAGGCGCAGCGACTGGAGGAGGCTAAAGCCTGGCCTTGGCCCGAAGCCTCGGAGGCTGGGAGGGGGCAGAGCAGGGGCCCACCTGCTCAAAGCGGGTTCCTCGTCGCTAGGCTCTTCAACTGCGTAGGGGTCGTAGTCATCCTGGAGCCGGTTCATGGTGGCCTCCGACACCGACTACGAGCGCCCGCACGGCATCTGTTTACTCCGCAGGTCCCCCCGGCTAAAGCCTCCGCAACTCCACTTCCGCCCACACTTCCGTGCCCTCCCTGCGCGCCTGCGCAGATCCTGCGAGTGAGGGGGCGGGGAGAGGGACGAGATCTAGAGTCTCGCCGCCGCGGTGCGTTTCTGCTTACTTGGAAACAGCTGCTCAATTACAGAAAATAGGAATCGGCGCCCTCCTAAGCGGCAGTTTCTGAGATGAGCGCTCTTTGTGCAGTGTGTCACGTTGTGACGTAAAGAAGCAGAAATCTAAATGCTGAGGGACATGCCGCCTGAAATCTGGGCCAGTAGGTCCCCAGACACTAACATCTGATGTCCCTGCAACCTTTAAGCCTCACACCCTTCTGCCTTCTTTTTACCGCGCGGCTATCTCACCTTCAACACTATTCGCTCCTCTGTCTGACTTCGGCCTATCTACTGAAAAGTTGCTAGGCTGTCACCGGTTAATTCCTAATAACCTTTTCTTGGCCTCTTCTCAGTCCCAGCCTTTGATTGGCCCTTGTCCAATTCCGCTCAGTACTTGAGAGGAGGTAGATGATAACTTGAGAGGAGGCCTCTTGATTGTGAAACTGTTTGCTACCCCGTTTCTGTACTGGCCTGTTCTCAAGCTCCTGTCCCCCTTCATGATCCCATTGAGATAACCACCCGTTTGTTTTGGTCCTTGCCCCTCCTCAGGTACTATAATGGATTTCCGATTGTCTGCGTAGGTAATCTCCACTGCTGCCCCACTGGCAATTCAAATCACTATAGCCCAAACCCAACTCAGCATCTTCCACCCCATTTCTGGGCCTCAGCCAATAGCTATTTTGACTCTTGATTTCTGCTCATGTCACTTCCTCCATCCTTACAACTGATATAGGCTTGAATCTTGGTTGATTTCACCCTCTGTCCCTCCTTGAGCCCTCGATTCCCAAGTCCTAGGGATCGCTTAGTAACGTCTCTTTCACACACGTTCCATCTCCCCACCTTTCACCTTGACTAGTGATATGGGCTCCTTATTGACAGCCTTGTTTGCTTTTGTTCCCTCTCCAGCCTATGCCACTCTCTACTGGCAGAGTAACCCTCCGGACAATTTCCTTCCTAACAAGTCCTAAGAGTTTGGGGTGCCTAGGTGGCTCAGTCAGTTAAGCGTCTGCCTTCGACTCATGTCATAACCCCAGGGTCTTGGCATGGAGCCACGCATTGGGCTCCCTGCCCCGTGGGGAATCTGCTTCTCCCTCTCCCTCTGCCTGCTGCTCCCCCTGCTATTGCTCTCTCTGTGTCAAATCAATAAAATCTTTAAAAAAAAAATTAACGAGTATTCTGTGGGGAGATGCTTGGGACTATGTAAATTAAATACCCATCACTTAACCAGCACTGTCCCATAGAGTTTTGTGTGATAAATGGGAATACTCTAGAGTCAGCACTTCCAGTGGGGTAGTCACTAGCCACATGTGGCTGTCAAGCACTTGAAATGTGTGTAGCGCAACTGAGAAACTCAAGCCGAGTTTTTATTTAATTCTAATTAACAGAAATTTCAGTATTCTGGGGGAGCCTGGATGGCTTAGTCGTTAAGCTTCTGCCTTCGGCTCAGGTCATGATCCCAGGGTCCTGGGATTAGGTCCCACATCAGGCTCTTTGCATAATGGGAAATCTGTTTCTCCCTCGCACTCTCCCTTTGTGCTCTTTCTCTCTCTCATTATCAAATAAATAAAATCTTAAAAAAAAAAAAAAGATTCTTCCTCTCCCTCTGCCCCGTACATCCCTCGGTCCCCGGTTTACATTTTTACAGTGTGTGTTGGGGCAGGGGTAGACTGGCAGCAGCAGTCACACGGTAGAGCATGTGTGGGAGGGTGCTTAATAAACACACATACAAATGAGTTCCTACACTATGCAAGGGCCTGCTCACCAAACACAAGATAAAGAACGGATGTTGCTCCCTCAAGGACATACTTTAGGACAGATTCTAAGTGTACCTCCAGAACAATGGAAACATTCCACAGTTCACTGCTAGGTCCTGATTTAAAAAAAAAAAAAAAAAAAAAAAAAACCACACAGCCAGCCTTGGCCTCACTGCTCTTGAGCGGCGGCGGCATTCATTAAACATTTATTGGCTGTCCTATGCCTGGAGGACACAAAGGAGAAACAGGAGGACGCCCAGTAGGCCCAGTAGCCGAGACAAAGCCCTGCATGGGTAGTAGAGGGCTTCCCACAGGGGACGTAGGCTCTGAGGGGAAGAGAGCGACCAGGCAGTGGGAGTGACCCAGGGTGTGAACGGTGGGGTGGGAACCAGGGGAACGGAGGTTGTGGGGTTTATGCGGTGAGCCTGGGAGATGGCAAGAAAGGAAATAGCAAAAGAAAGTGGGTCACAGCGATTGCACTACTGGGTATTTACCCGGAAGAGACGAACGTAGTGATCCGAAGGGGCACCTGGCACCCGAAAGTTTATAGCAGCAATGTCCACAACAGCCAAACTATGGGAAGAGCCCAGGTGTCCATCAACAGATGAATGGATAAAGAAGATGTGGTATGTATGTACAATGGAATACTAGGCAGCCATCAAGAAAATGAAAGCTCGCCATTTGCAATGACGTGGATGGAATTAGAAGGTATGCTAAGTGAAATAAATCAATCAGAGAAAGACAATCCTATGATCTCACTGATACGTGGAATTTAAGAAACAAAACAGGATCATAGGGGAAGGGAGGGAAAAATAAAACGATACCGGAGAGGGGGACAAACCAAAAGAGAACGGTAAGAAACTGCGAGGGGGTGGAGGGAGGGGGTAACTGGAGGTTGGACATTTAGAGAACGTGTGACGTAATGAGCAGTGGGTATCGTGTAAGACTGAGGAAGCACAGTACCCCTGAGACCACTAACACATGATGTGTTAATGGAAATAAAATTTTGAAAGAACGAGGGGAAAAGAAAAAAGACGGTCAGACAGGCCAGTAAGTCTTAAGAGACTGGGCGAAATGTCTGCACCTAGTTTGGAAAAGCTTATACAATATTAATTTTCTGTAGCAAAACTATGGAAGTTGAGCTCAAAGTGATCTTTTTGAAGAGGAGCACCGTGCATAAAACGGAGTGAGACAGTAGTGTAAGATGAAGCTGGTCGGCTTAAGAGGAAAACTGTTGTGGGGGATTGGAGTGGTGCAAGGTTTTACAAGCCACCAATCGAAGCTGTATTTGAATTTTACATCACCCCAAGTCGCCACAGAACCACCTGAAAATACGTGTGCACCTAACGGTCCCCCCCCCCATAAGCCAAAAAAAGCCGTTGCGTCAAAACGACACATCCGTGGTTGCTCCGCCCCAAAACTCAGAAAAGAAAGCATCACAGTAACGACGAAAAAGAAGTAACATAGCCCCGGCTTGAGCACAAAAACCAGCAAAAAAAAACAAAAAAGCAAACAACGACCAACACCAGACACAAATCACTACGCAGTCTGCTTTTAAGGACCAAGAAAATCAGGGGAAAGCGCGAACGCAGTCCCCCACTACCACAAATTATGCAGTCGAGTTTCCCACATTTGGGGAAATCGCAGGGGTCAGCACATCCGGAGTGCAATGGATAAGCCTCGCCCTGGGAAAACCACCTTCGTGATCATGGTATCTCCCCTGCCAGGTAAGTATGAGTTCCTCGCCCCGCCTCGACACGCACCCTCGCGCTCGCCCCGCTCCTTACTCACGGTCCCTTCCCTCCCGCCGCCGCCCCTCCACCCGCCCCCTGCACCACCCCCGCCCACACCTCTTCCAGCCGCACGACCGCCGCGGCCGCCTTCGCCCGGCCCCACGCGGGACCCTCCGGCCCGGGCAGAGCGGGCCCGGCAGCCTCTGCGCGCCTGCTCCTCTACATACGCCACGCCCTTGTCGTGACGTCCCCAGAGCCCCGTCTCGCAATCCGGACACCCGATGTCCCAGTCCCCGCGGAGACCGCGGGTGCCTGGGCGGCGAGGGGGCGAGGAGGCGGGGAGGCGGGGAGGCGGGGAGGCGGGGTGGGGGGGGCGGCGGGCGAGGAGTCGGGACCTGGGAGACCAGAGAAGACGGGGTCCCGAGGCGCCCAGAAATTGAAGGCCCCGCTGGGAGTGGGTGAGTCAGGACTCGGGTTTGGTCTCACCTTCCTTTCAGCAAAAATTCCACGCAATACGCAAGAGGGTCAACTAAACGTTAAATACCAAGATGAGAGTTTTGTCACCAACTTAACATAAAATTGTTTTAACCCTCATTATGACCTTTCGGGTTATGTAGTAACCTAACCTCGCAACACTGCAAGAACATTTGAACAGAGGGCAGCAGGGCAAGGAGTCCATAGTCCATTCACAGAGTACGATGTGTGCACTGGGGAGGGTGTTGAACGGTCTCTGAAAACCAAATGAACAGAAATGTTACATTTCCATCCTGCGGGGTTAGGTTACCTCTTTCAGGCTGCCTAGAGTTTGTCTTGTCTTCTATCCGAGAAGATGCTTTCTGGATATCAAGTGGAGGTAAATGTGAATAACTTCTCCAGATATGAGCAAAATGATTGAACTGTTGTATGTCCCTGGGGGGGAATCGCTGCTCTGGAGCAAAGCGAGGCAAGAGACAGGACTAGAGATCGTAGGGTCAGCCAAGGCTTCCCTGAGGTTCTAGCAGCAGAAAGACCCCAGGAAACGTAGTATAGCATCCTTTTTGATTGAAACTAGGAAAATTATCAAAACCAAGAAATTCACATTGATACAATACGATCACAGGCATTATTCCGTTTCCATCAATTGTCCCAATAACGTCCTTTATAGCAAAGGAAAATACAAAATCACAGGTTGCAGTCAGTTGTCGTGTCTCTTTAACCCACTTTAATCTGAAATAGCTCCCAGGTGATCCTTCGCATTTCATTACTAGGCATTTTTTTAAGACAACAGGCCAGTTATTTTGTAGAACGTTCTTCAGTTCTTGAGTTGTCTTAAGTACATTCAGGTATGCATTTTTTTTTTTAAAGATTTTATTTGTTTATTTGAGAGAAGGAGAGAGAGCACAGAGGGAGAGCAAGAGGGAGAAACAGCCTCCCCGCTGAGCAGGCAGCCCGATGCAGGGCTTGATGCCAGGACCCTAAGATGATGACCTGAGCCGAAGGCAGACGCTTAACCGACTGAGACACGCAGGTGCCCCTCAGGTATGCATTTCTGACAATGAAGTCCACATAAATGATATTGTGTCTGTTATGGGTTGGCTCACGTCCCTCCCCAAAATATGTTGAAGTCCTAAGCCCTGCTACCTACGAACGTGACCTTATTCGGAAATATGATCTTTGCAGGTGCCATCCAGTGAGGGTGATGTCACCGGAGTACGCCCTGATGCCATGTGACTGCTTTCCTTTGTGAGAGGAACGTGCCCTGTAAAGATGCTTGCAGACAGATCACTCTGTGATGACAGAAGCAGAGATTGTAGTGACGTAGCGGCAAGCCAAGGACCGACTGTCTCCTCCAGAAGCTAGGAAAAGGCGAGGAAAGAGTCTACTCAAAGTCCGGGAGAGCACGGCCCCGCTGGCACCTTGCTTTTGGACCCCTAGCTTCCAGAGCTGTGAGAGAACACATTTCTGTTCTTTTAAGCCACCTCATTTGTGGTATTTTATGACGACGGACCCAGCAAATTAAAACAGTGTCCTCCTCTGGGCATCACGTCTGGAGGCACGTGAAGTCGGTTTGTTCAATTGTTGGCAGTATTAACATCGATTACTTAGGGGTGCCTGGGTGGCTCAGTCGGTGAAGTGTCAGCAAAGGCCGCCCCCCTCAGGGTCCTGGGATCGATCCCCCCATCGGGCTCCGCACTCAGCGGGGAGTCTGCTTGCCCACCACAAGCAAGTGGGGGAGGGGCAGAGGAAGAGAATCTTCAAGCAGACTCCCCCTGAGTGTGGGAGCCAATGGGGGGGGGGGGGCTTGATATCGTCGCCCATGAGATCGTGACCCGAGCCGAAACCAAGAGCCGGACACCGTCTGAGCCACCCAGGCGCCCCCAACACAAAAGTTTTTAGCGTCCATTGATGACTCTTGCATCATAATGGACAAATGTCGATTTTCTAATCCCCTCATTCGTTCTTCATTTATTAGTTGGCACTGTATTGTAAGAAAGAACTTTCCCTCCTTCCCTATGTACTATCAATATGAACTCACGCTTGTTATTTTATTTGGTTGTTTGTAACCCATAAGCGTCTTAAAATCTATTTTGATGTTCAACGTTCTCAGATTGGGCCTATGAAGGCCCCGTTAGGGTGGCTACTGTGGATTGCTTCTCGGCCTTTTGGCTAAGATCCGGTGCAGGATGGCTACTGTGTCCTTTCGATGTGTCCATAACAGTTTTGGAGCATTTCCTTATCTTCTGGCACAAGACGTTCCGGGGCCATTTTGTATTTTTCTTGACTCCTGATAATTATTTATTTCTCCAAAGAGGCCTGTTTCTTTTTAGTGGAGAATGGCATTTAGAAAGCAATATCATGGCAGTAGGTATGCTTAATGCTACTGTCTTTGCTTCTAGTCCCCTTCATGGGATAGAAGTAAAAAAATACATGTTTCCTACACGTATCTGTGTCTCTTAATGAGCCCATACCGGTACCTTCAATTCCGACTGTCCGTTGAACACACATGGTTCCCCTCTTGCTCTCCACCATTCCGTATTTGTACCTCTTTTCTCCAGCAGTGAGAACCTTGACTCCCCAACGTCCATTTACTCATTAGCTCAATCCTGCCATACGTGCAACATTAGTACAGAATTGCTACAGCCACGTAGCTATGAAATACCTACTACGGGACGGCTCCGTATTTGTTTGCACTTTTTGTCTGGACTCGAAGATGTTTATAGTCAATGTACTGTATCCAAAAGTCATTTCAGTTGGTTATTTTTTTCCATTTCAGTGTGGTTACACTATTCATCTGAGATAGTTAGGTTCAGTTATGCTCATATTCAATTTTAGGGATTTTCCCCTGCAATTTAAAAACATGCGTAAAATGTTAATAGAGTTCCAGAAGTCAGAATTACAAAGAAAGTGACTCGGGAAAGTATCACTCTCTCCTTCCATTCACATCCCCCTCCCCAGAACTACCATCAGTTCTGGTTTATTTATTAGTTTTGTGTTTCTTTTTGCAAGACTGGCTAATTTTTTTTGTTTTCACATTTTTCCTGGCCAAACGGTAGCATACTACATATATTTTTGGACTTTATCTTCTTCACTTAACATAGTTAACGCGTCATAGGTAGGGAAACCTTGAGGCCACGGGCCAGCCAAAGAAGAAGTAAAAGTAGAAACACATGGAGGGCTGACTAGCCCAAGACTGTGATTTCTCGTTGGGGAAAAGGTTAGAAAAAGATGGTGAGAAAATCAAACGCCTCAATCTAATTTTAAGCTACAAACTAGTGTGGGGCACCTGCCTGGCTCCGAGTACAGCGTGCGACTCTGGGTGGAGCTCAAGGCTCACCCTGGGTGTAGAGATTACTTTGAAAGACAAAACCCACAAAGAACAAAACTATAAAGTTCATTTTAGCTAGGAAAAAACACCAGAGCAGACGTCTCCTGAGTCGTCTATTTTCATCCGGCAGGGGCGCGAAAGACCAGCGCCAGGACGTCACGACGGGGGCGTGGCGTATGTAGAGGAGCAGGCGCGCAGAGGCTGCCGGGCCCACTCTGCCCAGGCCGGCGGGTCCCGCGTGGGGCCGGCGAAGGCGCCCGCGGCGGTCGTGCGGCTGGAAGAGGTGTGGGCGGGGGGTGGTGCAGGGGGCGGGTGGAGGGGCGGCGGCGGGAGGGAAGGGACCGTGCGTAAGGAGCGGGGCGAGCGCGAGGGTGCGTGTCGAGGCGGGGCGAGGAGCTCATACTTACCTGGCAGGGGAGATACCATGATCACGAAGGTGGTTTTCCCAGGGCGAGGCTTATCCATTGCACTCCGGATGTGCTGACCCCTGCGATTTCCCCAAATGTGGGAAACTCGACTGCATAATTTGTGGTAGTGGGGGACTGCGTTCGCGCTTTCCCCTGATTTTTTTTCTGGTACAAAGATTAGAACGTCTGGGTTTATGGTTGTTCTTCCCGTAACCACGTACGGGGATAGTAAAAGGCTTTCCGGGACGTAGCAGGGGAAAGGGGTAACGTGCCGTCTTGGTTAGAGTGTTTTCGGTTCGGGAAGATCTCCCTTCTTCAGGTTTTGTTCTCACTGCTTATGTTAGCGTCGTGCGTCTGGTTTTTGCGGGATTATGGCTTTTTCAAAACGTTCTCTTTTGAAAAGACTTTTTGCTCCGTGAGGAGCACAAAGCCTTTTTCGATAAATCTGCTTTCAGGGGTGCCTTCGTCATGACTCAATCGGTTATGCGGTTATGCAGTCCAGTCAGTCCGGTCGGGGTCTAGAAGTGCTGGGATCCAGCACGGCGTTGGGCTCCGCTTCTTTCTCACTCTTTGCCGCTACCGCTGCTTGTGCTTTCTCGCTGTCAAGTAACAAAATAGCTTTGAAAAAGAAAATCCTTTTTTGGGGTACGTGGGTGGCTCAGTCTAGACGCCTTCAGCTCAGGTCGTGATCCCGGGGTCCTGGGATCGAGCTTAGCAGGAAGCGTGCTTCTCCCTCCCCCACTCCCCCTGTTTGTGTTCCCCTCTCTCGCTGTGTCTCTGTCAAATAAATAAAAATCTTAAAAAAAAAAAAAAAATCTTTTTTAACACTACTTCCTACCCACCTTTTTTCCTGCTAAATTATTTTCAGGATTTTACTTTATTGGACAGAGAGAGGACAAGCAGAGAGACCGACAGTCAGAGGGAGAGGGAGAGAGGGAGAAACAGACTCTCCACTGAGCAGGGAGCCCAACGCAGGCCTCGATCCCTGATCCCCGGATGGGAGGGTCATGACCTGAGACAGAGGCAAATGCTTAACCACTGAGCCACCCAGGTGCACCTATTTTTGAAGGATTTATCACTTTGGTTAGTGTGGTCCACTGGCCAGCAATTTCAGCGTCACCTGGTCCCGTGGGGGCATGGTTAAGAATGCAGCATCTTAGGGGCACCTGGGTGGCTCAGTGGATGAAGCCTCAGACTCTTGGTTTCAGTGTTCAGGTCGTGGTCTCAGGGGCTCCGTGGAACCTGCCTGATATTCTCCCCTTCCCTCACAAAAAGGAGGCATCTTAGGCCTCAGCTTTGCACCATCTACCAAAACATAATCAGCGGCTTAATAAGAGTCCCGGTTGATTCTATGGACATCAAAGTTTGTGAAGCACTGATCTAACAGGTGATGCATTTTACTTTTCTAACTTTACCCACTGGGACGTGAGTTCCCCGAGGGCTGGGATTCTTGTCTGTTTTGTTGACTACTCCATGCATACTTGGCTAGACTAGCCCCTGGCTATATAATAGCCTTCCAATATATTTAATGAATTAACTTATTGACCTCAGGCTTTACAAAGTAGATTCCAAGCAGCTTCCAGATTCTAGCTCTGAGTCCAGGTAAGATTGCTAACGCTGTGTCCTCCCTACAGAGAAATCACAGAGTGGGAAACACTGTCTGTTCGGTTTCATCAGCCCCGTGTCTCGGAACATCCTTTGCTTGAGCCCCTCAGTGAGAGCTGTAAAAAACGGTCCCTGAGCCCAGGGAGAGGATCCGCTAGTCTACACCCTCAGCCTCCCATCTAGCCTCCTTCACCTCCTTCTCACTTTAGAAGAATGGGATCATTTGACAGACATCAGAAAAAGCCAAGTCAGGGGTATGCACCTTATTTTTCTCACACGCCGGCCTCTCTTGTTCATCCCTTGCTTCACCCCGGGGTCAAGCTGTAGGGCAGACGGAATTTATTTTTATCCTTCAGGGTCTCCAGCAGGACCTGAGATTTAAATGGACAAAACCCAGAATAACAGGAGGAAAGCATACAGATTTTTACATGTACGTAGGAGACCACATAGTAAAATGAAGACCCCCAAGAAGCAGCTAGGTGGGTCTCCAAGGAGCCCTGGTTGCTTTTACTTTTTATTTTATTTGAAGACCAAGATTTGGTGCTTCCTGTTCACGGATACTGGTGTGTCATTGCATTAAGGCCCTGTGCCTATTTTATTCCGTGGATTATAATCCATTATTATCGTTACCTTGATTTGGCCAGCGCGAAGCCTTTCGAACTGGCCCTTGTGTGCCTGACATGTCCACGTCGGTCGCCGCACATTGCTTTACTTTTTGGCACAGCTAGGCGTTCCAGGGCTTGATGAGGCCGTCGGAGACCCAGCCACGAGGGCCATGCTGGTGACTCGGCTCCCTTGACCTTCCTTTTCCCACCGACCTGGATTCCTGGAACAAGTCAATATTCTTCGAGTTCCTGGAGAGGCCGTGGAGTCAAAGGGAGAGAACACCAGCGCCCGGGTTGGACTCCTCGCCCTGGCTCCGTGTATTGTAACAAACCTTCCGGATCCCATCGAGTGCGTGCCCAAGACCACTCACCCCACCCACTGAGAGTCCCACAGAGGCCCAACAAGCCGCAGGTGCAGAGCCTTCCCTTGACTGAGTGTGTCGCCACCTTCCGACTGGGTGGCAGGCGCCTCTGCGCTCTCAAGGATGGGGGGGGGGCGGTACCTCGGAAGCCCCCTGCTGCTCTCCATGGCGCCCCAGGCAGCAAGGGTCGGCCACGCCGGGGCCCGCGTTTGCCTTTGCTGGCCACCAAAACCCACTGCCCCCCTCCACCCCTCACCCTGCCGTTTCCCCACAGCGCCAAAGCTAGGTCCCCAGGGATGCCACACCTCCACATCTCCTCAGGGGCCACACCCAATGAAGGTCTTAAGGTTGAATCCTTGGTTCCTGTAGGTGGTGACCTTAGAGGCTGGGGTTTCCCTGTGGCTTCAGAGCAATCGCATCTTCCTGAAGGTCGTCACCTGTTGGACTTCCCTGGCAGGGCCTCCTGAACCCGTGGAGAGTCTGGCTCAGTCCATCTCAGTTCGCAGTGGGACGGTGGGACTGAGACCGGGTTGGGGAGAGAACCAAGAGGAGCTTGCCAGGGGAGGAAGACGTGCGGGGAAACACAAGTCTCCAGTTTGAGAGGCAGAAGCAACACCGAAAAGGAGCCCCCGGGCTCCGAGGTCAGGGGTGGCCGTGGCTGGGTCCCTGAGGCTCCCGGGGGCCACACTCCCATTGCGGTGCCACCACCAGTCCCCTCTGTGATGCACTCCACCTGTACTTCCTGTCTCCGGAGTCTCCTTCCACAGGAAGGAGGAGAACAAGGAGGCCGGTTCCCTGGCGTTCTTCTCTGCACCCACACTCCTCCCCCGCAACACCCTGGCTCTGCCCCAAGGTGGAGCCCATTTTCTCCTGGGTGCTCTCTTCCTCTTCAGGCCCTGCCAATTTAGCCTAAGGGCCCAGCGCGAAGTCAGCCAGCTGGTCAGGACCCACAGGCCAGCCGCCTGTGTAAGGAGGGGAGTTCGCGTGCCCGTCCACGATGGCAGTTGGCGGCGGCCCGCCCGACCCCTACCCCTACCCCCGCTCTTCTGCGCCCTGCCTTCAGCCCTCATTGCCCCGACTCTCTCGGGCTCTCGGACTCTCGGGCTCTCTCTGAGCTCTAAGTCTGCGATTTTGCTGCCAATCTCCCTCCCCCCGCCCCCACCCGTTTCTACAGGTGGAGACCCCGCGGTCAGCGGCCAGAAAATGGGCAGGATGGAAATATTTCATCTATTTCTGTCTCCCCCCATCAGATGAAGGCGGAGAATCTGGGATCCGTTGGGTGGCTTTACCGCACCCCCAGCGAAGTAGGTAGGTGGCTTGTACCGAGTGTGAGCAATCGCCGCTCTCGCCGCAGGAACACCAGCCCTCCCGTGGCTACCAGAACAGGTGCGAAGGCGCGGGAAAACGCAAGTGTACTCGGGCCACAGCCCGTCCTCACCCTGACGGAACCCTGAACGCGCCTGCCAAGTTCTCATCCAGCCTGGCCAGGCCATGGAGGCCCCTGCTGCATTTCGCTTCTGCCAACGTCAGCCTCGATGCAAGCGCGCGATTGGCGACGGCTTGGAAAACCTCAGCGTGACAGTTCTGTCCCACGAGTAGAGGAAGCTGGTCGCGGAAGAGGCTCTTCTGTCTCTGTAAATCTGTATGTTTATAGGCCCCGTGAAAGACAGACAAGGAGGAGACAGACAGACAGACTTCAACGCGGAGAGACAGAAGCAGCGACCGTCCCCGGAGGCAGGGCAGGAGACCGAGACCGAGACCCAGCTCGAGAGGGAGGGTTGTCATGAAGGAGGCCACGGTGGCCCCTGCCCCGTGGGATGACCCGTACGCGTGTGTCAGCCTCGAGGGCTCGCGGAGGGCAGAGCCTCTTGGCCCACCTGCTTGTGTGGAGCGGGAGCCGCGGGGGGAAAACAAGCGCAGAGGGCGTGGGACGCTGCGGCGCCGAGACGAGGCAGGCGGGAGCTGCGCGCAGGGGGAGCGCCGAAGGCCAGGTGGCGGCCCAGCGCGGCGGGAAGGCGCAGGGGTGCTCCCCGGGCCGCAGCGCCCCGGCAGCCCGGTCGGTAGGCGGTCGGTGAGGGTTTTCCCGCCGCGGGGCCGGCGGGGGCGGGGGGCCTGGGCCGGGCAGAGGCGGGGCTGGGCGCTGGGGGGGCCGTGGCTTCGCGGGCGGCGCAAAAGCGTCGGGCACTTCCTTCGAGCCGGACTCGAACCAGCGACCTAAGGATGTCCGCGCCTCTCCGGCCTACAGTCCTCCGCTCTACCAGCTGAGCTATCGAAGGGTGCGCGCCGGCGGACCCGGGTCATGACTTTTTCTTGAAATGACGGAGGCCACGGCGCGGGCGTGCCGGCCGGCCGGCGGGCCCCGGCGCGCCCGCAAGCCCTCCCAGAGCAGAGCAGAGCCGAGCCCGCGCCGCCGCGGCGCCCGTTCCGCTCGGGGCAGCGCGTGCCGTGCGCTCGGCGGCCGCGGGGCGCGATGGCCCAGATGCCTGGGCCCGGGCTCCCACCCGTGGCCTCGTGTTCCCCTCCCGGCGCCCCTTCCTGCGGGTGGGGACGACGCCGGTCCGTGGCCGGGGAGCGGGTAAGGGGGGGGGGAGGGGCGTTGGCGAAGCCCACGCGCGGGTTGGGCGCCCGAGGCCTTGCGGAGCGGAGGCGGGGAACCCACTGGATTGCGCACCACGTAGGCGGCTGCGAACCGCCTAACGACCTGCTGGTTTTTAAATGCCTTCAGTTCAAAAGAATCCTTAGGCCAAAATGAGACTTTTTGGCGTGGCAGATGATGCCGCCCTTCGAGGCTAAAATCACCTTGCCCGGATTATGCGAGTCTCCTAATTTCCCTGCTTTCACCCTTGCAGCCAGATTTTTTATTTTGACTTTCCTTTCCTTAATTTATTATTACTTTTTATTTCCTTTTTTTTTCTTTTTTTTTTTTTTTCCTGGTGCAAGCGGAGTGGGAGGTGGAGGATTCAGATCAAGCCACTCCTCTGCTCAAATCCTTTCAGTTTAGGGGTGCCTGGCTGGCTCAGTCCATAGAGCATGTAGCCCCTGATCTCAGGATTGTGAGTTCGACTCCCCCACCCCCCACTGGATGTAGAGCTTACTTTTTTTTTTTTTTTTTTTTTGATTTTGTTTTTTAAGTAATCTCTACACCTGAAGTGGGGCCCTAACTCTAAGCCCCACCACAGAGCTTACTTCAGCAAACAAACACAAAAACCAACCAACCAACCTTTTGGTTCACTCAGGTTTAAAGTCTTAATGATCATGGCCGAGTGGAGTGGTGGCTGGAGCTGCCTGGCTGGGGTGTCCTGAGGAAGGGCCAGCGGCGCGATGGACCCGGCCAGGGACGGCTTCCACCTGAGACAGACTACCCGACGCCGCTGTCAGAGGTGGAGGTCCAAGTCAGGAGCGTCTGGCGGCTGTACCCAGGCTGATCTCAGCAGCAGCAAGTACCCGTGCTGGACTTCCGGGCCGAACGGAGCCCGGGGGGGCTTCTTAGCTGAGGCACCAAGAGGAGGTTAAAGCAGCGTTGGAACATGCAGGTAGGTGATTTCCCAGTGCAATAAAAATGCTATCCAGCAAGGGGCGCCTGGGTGGCTCAGTGGGTTGAGTGTCCCCCTCTTGATTTCAGCTCAGGTCATGATCTCAGGGTCGTGAGATCGAACCCTGGGATGGGCTCTGTGCCGGGCATGGAACCTGCTTAAGATTCTCGCTCTCCTTCTGCCTCTGCCCCTCCCCTCCCTGCTCTCTTGCTCTCTCTCTCTCCCTCAAAAAAAAAAAAAAAAAAAAAAGCCATTAAGAAATAATCTCCCAATGACCTACAGGACCCTCATGATCTTGCCCCCACCTAGTCACCTCTCTGGCTTAATTTTGTACAGTTCTTTGATGTTGCTCTGGACACAGGGCCTCCTTGCTCTTCACGCACAATCCGACCCGGGCCTTTGCTCTAGCTGATCTCCGTGCCATGGATGCTTGTCCCCAGACAGCCCGTGACCAACACGGCACCTTCTCAACGTAGCGTCTTCCGACCACCCAATTTACCGCAGCAACCTGTGCCCCTTACTCAACTCCTGATCCCCTCTCCCTCCTCAGTGTTTGTTTTCTTTCCTCAGCTTCTAACACCTAACGTACTGATTAAGTTACGTACTGTGTCCACTGTCGATTTTCTCCCGCTCCCTCTGCCCCTTCTACAAAATAGGGGCGCCGCGAGGCCTTTTTGCTACCGATTCCCGGAGGGTCCGGCACACCGTATATCCTCGAGAGGCGGTTGTGGAAGGGACAAACTCCCAATGTCATCAAAGAGGAGATGCGACTGTACAAGGAGGGGCCAGGAGCCAGGGTTCAGCCAGGGGGAGGCGCAGAGTTACCTTGTTTGACCACAAAACAGGATCTCTTCCGTTGAGAACTGCAGAACTCTCAGCCCATAACAACCCCTCCAAACTGCTTCCTTCACCAGATTTGACCAGACTCTAGCATAGCTTCTAGCAGCATAAGGTTCTGTCCCTAAAAATGACCTCAAAGCTCAGACACCTGACACAGGCCCCCAACCTCTCTTTCTTAGGGCATTTATTAAAAAGGGCTTGCAGTTGTGACAACGGATCTCTTAGGACTCCAGGACTGAGAGCCATTCCTTTGAGACGTGCTCTCGAAGGCCGGGGCCTATCTCCCAGTCTCTGTGGGAGGAGAGCACCCTAAACTTCGGGTGCTGCCAGCTAACAAACACAGCTGCCTAATAGCAGTTATACTGAACTACCGTTTGTAATTTTTCACTTCTCTGGCTCTCATTCTTCCCTTAAAACGTCCAAATCACGCCTGCACAATCAGAATGGAGCTCAGCTCTTTCCGCTCTTGTCAGTAGTCGCTGCATAAAATCAATCTTTTTCTCTTTCTTTCTTTTTCTTTTTCTTTCTTTCTTTCTTTCTTTCCTTCTTTTTCTTTTTTTCTTTTCTTTCTCTTTCTTTTTCTTTCTCTTTCTTTTTCTTTCTCTTTCTTTCTCTCTTTCTCTTTCTTCTTTCTTCCTTCCTTTCTTTCTTTCTTTCTTTCTTTCTTTCTTTTCTTTCTTTCTTTCTTTCTTTCTTACCACTGTAACTATTCTCTGCTGCGTTTATCTTTGGCAGAGTCCAAGTCAGAAAGGACCAGAGGGCCCTGGGTGGGGCCACCCTGTGTGTGGGCCGGGGGGGGGGGGGGGGCAGTAGGAGGCCGATGGGCGCCTGACCCTGATGGCTAGGGCTCCCAGGAGACACACGACAGGCTGCGGCTGAAGGGCACTGTTTAGCGCTTTACTTAATTTTCGTTGTTCAGGGTCCCTGGGTGGCTCAGCTGATAAACGGCTGCCTTCGGCTGGGGTCATGATCCCAGGGCCCTGGGATTGGAGCCCCGAGTCAGGCTCCTTGCTCAGCGGGGAGCCTGGTTCTCCCTCTGCCTGCAGCTTCCCTTGCTTGTGCTCGCTCTCTCCCCCCACCTCTCTCTGTGTCAAATAAGTAAGTAAAATCTTAACTTTTTTTTTTTTTCTTCTTTCTTCAAAGCTTAGCCTGACGGTTTCCTTCCAGCGTTACTAGGTCAGGCTACTGCATATTCGGACGCCCTTTTACTCCGAAAGACACCATAAATAAACATTGCCAGGAATTCTTATTAAGGCGGCTTAGCCTTTAACGTCAACCGGCAGAAAGGCCTCCCCTGAGTTTTCCATTAGCTCTGAAAATGAGTTTCGAACAGGCGAGGACAAAAAGGAGCTGAAATTTTCTTTTTGCTGAAAGGAAGGTGAGACCGAACCCAAACCCTGACCCGGCACCACCACCACTCCCGCTGGGCTCCAGGAGACCCCGCCTTTTCGGGTCTCCCCTCCAGGTCCCGCTTCCCCGCCGCCCAGGCATCCGCGGTCTCCGCGGGGACTGGGACATCGGGTGTCCGGATTGCGAGACGGGGCTCTGGGGACGTCACGACAAGGGCGTGGCGTATGTAGAGGAGCAGGCGCGCAGAGGCTGCCGGGCCCGCTCTGCCCGGGCCGGCGGGTCCCGCGTGGGGCCGGGCGAAGGCGGCCGCGGCGGTCGTGCGGCTGGAAGAGGTGTGGGCGGGGGTGGTGCAGGGGGCGGGTGGAGGGGCGGCGGCGGGAGGGAAGGGACCGTGAGTAAGGAGCGGGGCGAGCGCGAGGGTGCGTGTCGAGGCGGGGCGAGGAACTCATACTTACCTGGCAGGGGAGATACCATGATCACGAAGGTGGTTTTCCCAGGGCGAGGCTTATCCATTGCACTCCGGATGTGCTGACCCCTGCGATTTCCCCAAATGTGGGAAACTCGACTGCATAATTTGTGGTAGTGGGGGACTGCGTTCGCGCTTTCCCCTGGCTTTTCTGTGTCTACAACGGTAGATTAAGGCTATTTTGCTTTTCGTCGTTCTTTTTTACTTGGCTCTTGTTGGTGGTTGGCATCACTGTGGCGTCCCGATCGCTGTGAGATGAGAATTCCTGTTTCTATAGGTGATGTCCGAAAAAGGAACTTTCTAAAGCTTTTTCAAGTTGTTGACTTGTTTCAGTTCGACTCGAACTGAGTTCCTTCGTCTGAGGGTGAGGAGTTCTTGACGCACAAAAAGTTATGAGACCGATAGGGTGTCTGCCGGGGGTGGTGGAAGCACAGCGAAGTCTGTCCTCGGAGGGTCGCTCCTAAATTAGGAATCCGACCCCCAAGCTGGCCAGGTAACAAGTGGCTGGGGAAGAATTTGAGGCCTTTCATAACGATGCAGATGTACTCTTGCCGTGGGGCACGGGAGTTTCTAGCTGAGCAGTGAGAGGAAGATGGGCCGGCATCCGGAATTGCACGCAGACTTCACGCGGTCTGTCGCCGTGAGGCTTGGGAGGACCTGTCGGAGTGAGCCCCTGCCCCGGAGAGGCCGGATCAAAGAGCTAGCTCATCGCTCCGGGAGATGGGGGAGATGGGGGAGATGGGGGGATGGGGGAGATGGGGGGATGGGGGAGATGGGGGAGATGGGGGGATGGGGGAGATGGGGGGATGGGGGAGATGGGGGAGATGGGGGGGATGGGGGAGATGGGGGGGATGGGGGGGATGGGGGGGATGGGGGAGATGGGCGGCGCCACTGTGAGCTTCCACGTTCCGCGCGGTGGGCTTTTCGGGAACGTCTGCAACTGCGTCGTTCTTCGCGCTCGCAAGTACATAGATGTCCATGTGTGGAGACAGCGGAGGCGGGTCTGTGAGGCCCTCCCCAAACGGAGGCCCTCCTCTGATGGACGCGGGAGACCCGGCGAGACTGGCCGGCCATCCAAAAAGACCTTCCACGGACGCTGGAATCTCCTGACTGCCCAGGAGTATGTCCCCAGGAGACGTGCGGTTGTATTTGAAGATGAGGGGCTGCCGTTCTGGCAGGGACCTTTCCTCCGGTGATCATACTGCCATTTCACCATCCTAAGTCCAGTCCTCCCCGGACCTCACAGCCACCAGGACGCGGGTGATGGAAGAGCAAACAGTAGAATTTTCCCCTGGTGCCAAAAGGGCAAGAGACGTTTCTCCCCCTTAGGAACTTTATAAATTCTTGTTCTGTCCTTTTGAGGTACATGTCATTTTATTAACCGCTAAATAAATCTCTTGCCGGTCTTGCAAGCTAGCGATGGTGGTCTCCAGGGCCAGGAAGCCATGTCTTTGAGATGTAAACAGCGGGGGAAGTGGTGCCCCCTGTCCCTGTGTCTCTGGGCTGGGTCGTTGCTGGCTCCAGGCTGTAACCACCTGCTTGTGGTGAGAGATAAATTATGAGTTTTATTCTCACTTTGGGTAAAGACGGTTAATAAAGATGGCCACTCCAATTACCGGTTGAGTTTAGGAGGAACTGTGTGTGTGCCGCAAATGTTGTGTCTCTTATCTCCACATACAGTCACATGGGGGGCGTTAGGTCTTCAGCCTACGAATGTGGGACGAGGGGTGGGGGGCCACCATTCATTCTGTAACGGTAAGAAAGTTTACCCTGTTATATAGGCAGGCAGATACAGCTCATTACATAGAAGTTCTCAAGAACCTGCCCTCAAAGGGCACCTGGGTGGCGCAGTCGTGTAAGCATCCCTGGGTCCTGGGATCGAGTCCCACGTCGAGCTCCCCGCTCAGTCGGGAGTCTGCTTGTCCCTCTACCCCTCTCCCCAGCTCATGCTTTTTCTCTCCACCTCAAATAAATGAAATCTTTAAAATAACTAACTTGTTCTCAAGAAGAGGCCCTGACAGCAACATTTGCGGCACACACACAGTTCCTCCTAAACTCAACCGGTAATTGGAGTGGCCATCTTTATTAACCGTCTTTACCCAAAGTGAGAATAAAACTCATAATTTATCTCTCACCACAAGCAGGTGGTTACAGCCTGGAGCCAGCAACGACCCAGCCCAGAGACACAGGGACAGGGGGCACCACTTCCCCGCTGTTTACATCTCAAAGACATGGCTTCCTGGCCCTGGAGACCACCATCGCTAGCTTGCAAGACCGGCAAGAGATTTATTTAGCGGTTAATAAAATGACATGTACCTCAAAAGGACAGAACAAGAATTTATAAAGTTCCTAAGGGGGAGAAACGTCTCTTGCCCTTTTGGCACCAGGGGAAAATTCTACTGTTTGCTCTTCCATCACCCGCGTCCTGGTGGCTGTGAGGTCCGGGGAGGACTGGACTTAGGATGGTGAAATGGCAGTATGATCACCGGAGGAAAGGTCCCTGCCAGAACGGCAGCCCCTCATCTTCAAATACAACCGCACGTCTCCTGGGGACATACTCCCTGGGCAGTCAGGAGATTCCAGCGTCCGTGGAAGGTCTTTTTGGATGGCCGGCCAGTCTCGCCGGGTCTCCCGCGTCCATCAGAGGAGGGCCTCCGTTTGGGGAGGGCCTCACAGACCCGCCTCCGCTGTCTCCACACATGGACATCTATGTACTTGCGAGCGCGAAGAACGACGCAGTTGCAGACGTTCCCGAAAAGCCCACCGCGCGGAACGTGGAAGCTCACAGTGGCGCCGCCCATCTCCCCCATCCCCCCCCATCCCCCCCCATCCCCCCCCATCTCCCCCATCCCCCCCATCTCCCCCCATCTCCCCCATCCCCCCATCTCCCCCATCTCCCCATCTCCCCCATCCCCCCCATCTCCCCCATCTCCCCCATCTCCCGGAGCGATGAGCTAGCTCTTTGATCCGGCCTCTCCGGGGCAGGGGCTCACTCCGACAGGTCCTCCCAAGCCTCACGGCGACAGACCGCGTGAAGTCTGCGTGCAATTCCGGATGCCGGCCCATCTTCCTCTCACTGCTCAGCTAGAAACTCCCGTGCCCCACGGCAAGAGTACATCTGCATCGTTATGAAAGGCCTCAAATTCTTCCCCAGCCACTTGTTACCTGGCCAGCTTGGGGGTCGGATTCCTAATTTAGGAGCGACCCTCCGAGGACAGACTTCGCTGTGCTTCCACCACCCCCGGCAGACACCCTATCGGTCTCATAACTTTTTGTGCGTCAAGAACTCCTCACCCTCAGACGAAGGAACTCAGTTCGAGTCGAACTGAAACAAGTCAACAACTTGAAAAAGCTTTAGAAAGTTCCTTTTTCGGACATCACCTATAGAAACAGGAATTCTCATCTCACAGCGATCGGGACGCCACAGTGATGCCAACCACCAACAAGAGCCAAGTAAAAAAGAACGACGAAAAGCAAAATAGCCTTAATCTACCGTTGTAGACACAGAAAAGCCAGGGGAAAGCGCGAACGCAGTCCCCCACTACCACAAATTATGCAGTCGAGTTTCCCACATTTGGGGAAATCGCAGGGGTCAGCACATCCGGAGTGCAATGGATAAGCCTCGCCCTGGGAAAACCACCTTCGTGATCATGGTATCTCCCCTGCCAGGTAAGTATGAGCTCCTCGCCCCGCCTCGACACGCACCCTCGCGCTCGCCCCGCTCCTTACTCACGGTCCCTTCCCTCCCGCCGCCGCCCCTCCACCCGCCCCCTGCACCACCCCCGCCCACACCTCTTCCAGCCGCACGACCGCCGCGGGCCGCCTTCGCCCGGCCCCACGCGGGACCCGCCGGCCCGGGCAGAGCGGGCCCGGCAGCCTCTGCGCGCCTGCTCCTCTACATACGCCACGCCCTTGTCGTGACGTCCCCAGAGCCCCGTCTCGCAATCCGGACACCCGATGTCCCAGTCCCCGCGGAGACCGCGGATGCCTGGGCGGCGGGGAAGCGGGACCTGGAGGGGAGACCCGAAAAGGCGGGGTCTCCTGGAGCCCAGCGGGAGTGGTGGTGGTGCCGGGTCAGGGTTTGGGTTCGGTCTCACCTTCCTTTCAGCAAAAAGAAAATTTCAGCTCCTTTTTGTCCTCGCCTGTTCGAAACTCATTTTCAGAGCTAATGGAAAACTCAGGGGAGGCCTTTCTGCCGGTTGACGTTAAAGGCTAAGCCGCCTTAATAAGAATTCCTGGCAATGTTTATTTATGGTGTCTTTCGGAGTAAAAGGGCGTCCGAATATGCAGTAGCCTGACCTAGTAACGCTGGAAGGAAACCGTCAGGCTAAGCTTTGAAGAAAGAAGAAAAAAAAAAAAAGTTAAGATTTTACTTACTTATTTGACACAGAGAGAGGTGGGGGGAGAGAGCGAGCACAAGCAAGGGAAGCTGCAGGCAGAGGGAGAACCAGGCTCCCCGCTGAGCAAGGAGCCTGACTCGGGGCTCCAATCCCAGGGCCCTGGGATCATGACCCCAGCCGAAGGCAGCCGTTTATCAGCTGAGCCACCCAGGGACCCTGAACAACGAAAATTAAGTAAAGCGCTAAACAGTGCCCTTCAGCCGCAGCCTGTCGTGTGTCTCCTGGGAGCCCTAGCCATCAGGGTCAGGCGCCCATCGGCCTCCTACTGCCCCCCCCCCCCCCCGGCCCACACACAGGGTGGCCCCACCCAGGGCCCTCTGGTCCTTTCTGACTTGGACTCTGCCAAAGATAAACGCAGCAGAGAATAGTTACAGTGGTAAGAAAGAAAGAAAGAAAGAAAGAAAAGAAAGAAAGAAAGAAAGAAAGAAAGAAAGAAAGGAAGGAAGAAAGAAGAAAGAGAAAGAGAGAAAGAAAGAGAAAGAAAAAGAAAGAGAAAGAAAAAAGAAAGAGAAAGAAAAGAAAAAAAGAAAAAGAAGGAAAGAAAGAAAGAAAGAAAGAAAAAGAAAAAGAAAGAAAGAGAAAAAGATTGATTTTATGCAGCGACTACTGACAAGAGCGGAAAGAGCTGAGCTCCATTCTGATTGTGCAGGCGTGATTTGGACGTTTTAAGGGAAGAATGAGAGCCAGAGAAGTGAAAAATTACAAACGGTAGTTCAGTATAACTGCTATTAGGCAGCTGTGTTTGTTAGCTGGCAGCACCCGAAGTTTAGGGTGCTCTCCTCCCACAGAGACTGGGAGATAGGCCCCGGCCTTCGAGAGCACGTCTCAAAGGAATGGCTCTCAGTCCTGGAGTCCTAAGAGATCCGTTGTCACAACTGCAAGCCCTTTTTAATAAATGCCCTAAGAAAGAGAGGTTGGGGGCCTGTGTCAGGTGTCTGAGCTTTGAGGTCATTTTTAGGGACAGAACCTTATGCTGCTAGAAGCTATGCTAGAGTCTGGTCAAATCTGGTGAAGGAAGCAGTTTGGAGGGGTTGTTATGG